>NW_022437117.1:493016-557149 GCF_009761245.1 Sapajus apella
ACACACACACACACACACACACACACACACACACACACACACACACACACAGAGTGGAGTACTATTAGAAGCAGAGAGTTAAATTGCATTGACCAAAGGCTAGGGTGGTTGAGATGGGAAAGGGCTGGGTAAATGTTAGTCAAATAATACAAAATTTCAGTTAGATGGAAGAAATAAATTCAATAGAACCATGATACAACATAGTGACTTATAGTTAATAACATATTAGACTCTTGACAAATGCTAAGATAGTGGATGTTAAGTGTTTTCCCCCACAAATATGATCAAAAGATGGGTAATACATTTATTAATTGGCTAAATTTAGTCATTAAACAATATACATATACTTCAATATGTCACATAGTACATGGTAAATACAAGCACTTTTATCTTTCAGTTAGAAAACATAAATTTAAAAAAGAAAAATAAATTTATTTATTTCTTATTTTCCCACCCAGCATAAGGAAAGAGGGTTATCAATTCATGAATTGTGAAGACAGCTCCATTGTATACACAGGGACCCAAATGTTTTCTTTGCCTTTCATCTCTGCCCTTGCCAATAACGAAGCCAGTTGGTAACCAAGTGTCTATCAGGAGTTCTAGGCCTAAGAAGATTAAAATATTTTATAATTTTTCAAGGTTCATTGAATCCATTTTCTAAATTTCAGTTTCGGTTGAAATTTTCCCATAAAAATCAAAACCCACTCAAAAGTGGGCGAAGGATATAAACAGACACTTTTCAAAAAAAGACATACATGAGGCCAACAAACATGAAAATATGCTCATCATCACTGGTCATTAGTGAAATGCAAATCAAAACCACATTGAGATACCATCTCATGCCAGTTAGAACGGCAATCATTAAAAAATCTGCAGACAATAGATGCTGGTGAGGATGTGGAGAAATAGGAACACTTTTGCACTGTTGTTGGGAGTGTAAATTAGTTCAGCCATTATGGAAGACAGTGTGGTGATTCCTCAAGGACCTAGAAATAGAAATTCCATTTGATCCAGCAATCCCATTACTGAGTATATACCCAAAGGATTATAAATCTTTCTATTATAAAGACACATGCACACGAATGTTCATTGCAGCAGCACTGTTTGCAATAGCCAAGACCTGGAACCAACCCAAATGCCCATCAGTGATAAACTGAACAAGGAAAATGTGGCACATATACACCATGGAATACTATGCAGCCATAAAAAACGATGACTTAGTGTACTTTGTAGGGACATGGATGAATCTGGAAACCATCATTCTCAGCAAACTGACACAGAACAGAAAATCAAACACCGCATGTTCTCACTCACAGGCAGGTGTTGAACAATGAGAACATGGACACAGGGAGGGGAGCATCACACGCTGGTTTCTGTTGGGGGGGCTACAGGAGGCACAGTGGAGGTTGAGGGGTTGGGAGAGATAACATGGAGAGAAATGCCAGATATAGATGACAGAGATATGGAGGTAGCAAACCACATTGCCATTTATGTACCTATGCAGCAATTCTGCATGATCTGCACATGTACTCCAGAACCTAAAGTACAATTAAAAAAAGAAAAAGAAAAAATTAAAGTTCAGCCGGGGCATGGTGGCTCATATCTATAATCCCAGCACTTTGGGAGGTTGAGGCGGGTAGATCACAACCTTGTCTATACTAAAATACAAATATTGGCCAGGCATAGTGGCACACGCCTGTAATCCCAGCTACTTGGGAGGCTAAGGTAGGAGAATTGCTTGAACTTCGAAGTTGGAGGTTGCAGTGAGCTGAGATTGCACCACTACACTCCAGTCTGGACGACAGAGTAAGACTCCATCTCCAATAAACAATAACAACAACAACAACAAAAACCCAACAACAATCAAAGATCCTAAAGAAATCAGGCAAAATGCTTTTATTTTACACACTGTAACATCTTGATGAAATTTCCTGTGTTATAAATGTCAAAGTATATGGGTAGGTGATTGAATGATTTGAACTGGTAGTATAAAGTATTGTTCACCAAATGTGTATTGGCTGATATCCACAATAACAGTGATTTTAGTTTTAAAGTAGATAACACTAGGTAACAGTTACATTATGTGCCGAAAGGCAATTAGGGGAAACACAAATAACTATAATGTCAAAATAGCAAAAGTCAAAAAATATAGAATCAAAATGTTACTTGGAGTTGGTGGCTAATCTGTTGTGACACACTTTCTACTAACCCTGACCCTTAAGATGATATTGAGAGTCAGGTTTTATATGAACATGATCCATGGGATAGGATGGTGGGAATCAATATTATGCTCTGAATCAGAAATTCTGGTGTGGCAGAGATGTGTGTTTTCACAAGTCTTTCAGGTAATTCTGATGCATGCTAGCATTTGAGAAAACCTGGCTTACATTGTAACTACTCCCATAAAAAACACAAATTCAGTTTCCTAAAATAAAGTTTAATACTTGCATTAAGGCTCTCATTTTGCTTCTGAATATTACCTGCTTAAGAAACCAGCAGGTAGGACCATTGTTGAACAGACATGCTTTATATCCTCATTCTCAAGTCGAATATTGTCAAAAAAATAAATAAATAAATCCTGTAATTTGTGAAGGAACAGATTGCCCTAGAGTTAGATGGGATGTTTCAAGCTGAAAGATATATAATTGGGAATGGATTGAGTATTGCTATTTTTAAAACAGGGGTATATCAGGAGTTCCACTTCCCCTTGGATATAAAAAGCTAGAACTAGTTTTGCTTCTACCCTCACAACAAGAAATAGCCATGATGTAAAGTGTAAAAAAAAAAAATCACAATGTTGGCTGAACATACCGAAATATGGAAATCACAAATGAACCAAGTAGTCTGAAATCTACTGAATGTCAGGTCTTTCCAAGAAAAGATGTGCTACTGGCAGACTACAACAAGAAGAGATGTTGGTATCATACAGCCAGGTGAAAAGAAAGCATTCTGATAAAATTAGTGATGGATTGGTAAAGGTCATGTGTGGATGAGGAGGAGAGGATAGAACTCATGGAAACTGCAGATACGAAGGGAGCTTGTGCACACTCGCAGATCCTTTTCCATGGACCCCCATCTCCTGCTCATGAGAAAATTTGTGGAAAAACCAGGAGGCACATGAATGCCTTCCTTGGTGTTTCAGGCTTGCAAGAGGAAAGTGGTCATTGCCGTGAGGGAAGTCTGAAGCCTTACTGTAATCCTTCTTCAGAAAACAAAGCCTTAAGCCTCCGAGGGAGAAGCAGAATATCCTGCCACCTCTACAACAAAGTTACAGACCTACTGGAGGCAGAGGAAAGGTCAAAACAAAACAAAATAAAACCAAAAACAAAACCTACTACCCCTAGGGGAAGTCCTGGATGCAGGATCTTATACCAGTAATACTGGAGATCTCCTACCACTAAGAGCCTGAAAAGAAACTCTCTCCCATGGAACACTCATAAGATATATAGACAGAGTTTCACTGCCATGAAGAGAAGAAATAGGTCCCCTGAGAAAGCTCAACCACAAGACCTAAACATGCAGGGCCTGCCTAAGGTGGAGGCTATACTGAAATAATAAAGAACCCCTTGCCTTCACCACCAGACTAGCAAGCACCAAGTAATAAGCAACTACCATCTACCACTGATGAAGAAGACAAAAAAGTGTGGAGAGGAACAATATTTGTGGTGGGGATGAACAGAGAAGGTAAGGGTGAAATAGAAGCATTGAGGAAGCACCTGTTAAATCTCAGCCTCCATCCTAAGATAAAAGAATTTGAAGCCATTGGTGCACTGAAGATAATAGAACAAGAAAACCCAATCTCAGCTTAATTCCTGGTTAGATCAACCTAACACCCTTCCTCATACGCTAATAGCCTAACACAAGAGATGCATCTGTTTCCAGACATAAAGTCTCTACTATTTTACACATAATGTCTGATTTTAATTTTAAAAAATTACATGAGACACAAAAAGGCAAGGAAAATAAAAACAATGCAGCTACGAGACAAAATAATCAACAGAACAGACTCAAGCATGTGGCCCCTATGTTTATATCAAACAGAATTTAAAGGGGGGATAAATTTAACATTGATAAGTTAAAGATTCTAGTAAAGATGTAGAGAATATGCAGGAACAGATGGGAGATTTCAGCAGAGAATGGTGTTATGGATTGAATTGTGTTTTTCAAAAATTAATGTTGAAGCCCCAACCTCCAATCTGATATATTTAGGGAGGTAATTAAGGTTAAATAAAGCCATAAGAATGCAGCCCTAATCCTATAGGGCTGGTGTTCTTATAAGAAGAGTAAGAGACACTGGAGCTCTGTCTCTCTCTATGTATACACAGAGAAAATGCCATGTGAAGACACCATGAGGAGGAGGCCATATAGAAGCCAGGAAGAGAGGCTTCACCAGACACTAAGCCTCATGGCACCTTAATCTTGGACTTCTAGCCTGCAAACTATAAGAAAATAAATTTCTGTTGTTTAAGCCATAAGTCTGTGGTAATCCATTACGGCAGCCCAAACAGACTAGTACATATGGAAACTATAATAAGTGAAATGTAAATTCTAGAAATAAGGAACATGATAATAGAGACAAAGAATGCTTTCAACAGGTTCATTGGTAGATTCAAGGCAGCTGAAGAAATAATTACTGAATTTGAAGATAGGTCAATAGAAATTACTGAAACTTAAACTCAAAAAGAAGGGCAAAAAATGAACTGAACATCCAAGAGTTGAGGGATAACAGCAAACAATCTAGCCCATAAGCAATCTGAATACCAGAAGAAAGACAGTGCCACAGAATAATTATATGAAGAAATAACAATTGAGAATTCTCAAAAATTAATGACACACCCCATAATACAGATGCACTAAATTCAGAGAATTCTGAGGAGGATAAATACCAAAAAATCTCTAAACAGAAACACACACACATAAACACATACATCTGTATATATTATATTCAAATTGCTGATAAAAAAAACATTTTAATGGCAGCCATAGAAAAAAGGAATCATGACTTACGCATAAATAAAAATAAGATTTACAAAAGAAGGATGAAAAACTAAGTTTCAGAAAAAAATGGAGTCAAGCATTCAAGATGGAGAAAGAAAACTGTCACATACTTTATACAAAATATAAAAATAAGCTATTCAGAGAGAAAGAATATAATACCCAACAAAATTTAGATTGAAATAAATAAATGTCTTCAGTCAAATCAGTTTTTCCAACTCCTTTAGGAAAGAGCTCTCCTGAAAAAAATGCAGCCTCTATATTTCAGCCCATAAGATTCAGGGAGTTACCATAAGGTCCAGGGAATTATCCTCTCAATCAGTACCTTGGACAGGACTAGAGAGCAACTAAATTCCTATAGTGCTGTCATTTCAGCATTTAATATACTTCAACAGTGTGGCTGAAATGAACTGATGTCTCTGTCTGGGCAGTCATTTACAACTATAGAGATTGGAAGGATCTCCATACTAGGAATATGAATTTCTTGGTGACTGTCTCTGATTTTATTATAAAGCTATATATAAATAAGGTCTTTTTATTGGCCAATAATATTCACTGAAGGAAAGAGTCAAAACAAGAAATTTAAAAATTAAGCTTATGATTGTACTGATCCAGTGAGCTACTTTGGACTGATAGCCTCACTCCTCAGACAACTTTTGTTATTAAAGTGCATGCTAGACTCTTTCCTGACCCTTGTTTGCTGGCACTGCTTTCTGCTTCTGAAAACAACGTTGCAGGAAATTGTTAACATTTCTAAATTAATTAAATTAATATTTAATTTCTTTAGATTACACTCTTCAAGCACTCTGTAGCCTATAATGAAATTTAACACTTGTTATCAGTTTATTATTTATGAGCAGGCCAGAATGCAAAATTCAAAGAATGCAGGAGAGATAAGACAAATATTATACTCATATTTGAATAACTCATGATGAATAAAATGTGTGTGAAATGTAAGGATATCAGTATCTTTGTGCAGAGGGCAATATATTATGCAAAAATAATATTCTATAAACCACAAGATAAAATTGACATTATTATGAAAAACACATGGAATTTGTGCAACCAGTAGAATATGCTATGCTGGGTTTAAGTGAATTATTATTCCATTGTTTTCTTGCAAATTTCTGATTTTTTCATTCCTTCATTTATTTTCCAAGTTTGCAAATATAATTACCAGTAATATATTAGGAAGTAAAGTCCTGTTTTGCAGCAACTTTGGTAAGGCCTTTTAAAACATCCGGAATAAGAAACTGTATAGGAGAACAATATGGCAGTCACCCTGATGTACGAAGCCAAGGATTTTAGTGCAAGTAGAAAAGCATGAGATGAAAAATCTTTTCCAGCTGCCTAATGATTCAATTCAATTAGATAAGCCTTTATTTTATTTCCAAGTGCTTGTAGTGAAAGACAAGGGCAGTCAGTTTAGTGGAAAGAAAAAGGATGTGCTCACTTACTAATTTGATTCGGTGGCCAGGAGTGGCGCTGATTTCCCACGTGCATTCTTTTCTGCTTGGGTACTTGTCTGGCCAGTTGGGACTGGTGATGAGGCCAGTTGGACTGTGGATCTTCTGTTCACACTCAGCTGCATCAATAACCATAATATCAGACAGTGTGACAGTGTGGAAATGCAGCCCAGGTTTCAGGCAGAAAGCAGCCTATTTGCCCACTGCCCTGTTGAAAGACTTTCCTGAATACCAGCTAATTATCACTCCAGTGCCAATTATCATATTCATCTGCTCTGGAAACTATGTTGCTGAGCACAATCAGAAAATGTTTGTTGTCTGCCTCATATGAAATTAAGCATTTACCGTAAATCAGATAAATGCCTAAAAGAAAATGAACTTTCACTTTAAACTGATGGGTCTAGCTCAGAATTTAACAGTGCAACATATATTGACAGTAGAGAATATCAACACTGGGCGTGTGCAAAATATTTAATCCAATGTCACAAACAAACATCATTGGACTATGCCATTATCATTTATTTTTTATATTAAAAGAAACATAATTTACAGCTAATTAACATCATTAAGGCACCTGATAAATCATGTATTTACATTTTCTCTCTCCCTTAGTTAAATATACGCTTGAATACCTACATCACAATTTTAGCTTCTATAATAAATTAGCCCTAATTTCATCAAAGCAAATGGAAGCACTAAGGGAGAAATAAGTGAACAGCTGCTAGCCCTGCCCTTGAGGTGCCTCTGAACTAACTTCAAAGGATACCTCATTCAATCAGTATAATTATTTAAGAGTTTCTTTTTAACAGCCAAAATAACCTAATTTTAGACAACATCATTCCACACGGTTAATGTCAAATTTAAAAAATATTTAATATCTTCAAGCTGTGTTCTTTCTGTATAATTTATGAAGCTCTGTATCATACATTCTTGTTTAGACTGGGATTATTTGTTATGTATTGTGTATCCCACTCTAAAATACAAATTTCTAAAATTTCCTGAGCAATATATTTGGTTAAATATTTTATTAATGGACAACAAACCTGTTATACCTTTCAGGGCCACACAGCAAGGGTAACATGCCCATTAGTTAATGTGCTTGCTGTAGTTGCTGCTGCCTGCTTTGCTGCATTCATTCATACTAGACCTTCATCTTAATTGTGCTATGTTTCTACAGGGAGACTTACAACAGAAGATCACAATAAAGTGGAAGGTAAAATTCAGTTCCTGTCTAATAATCTACAATTATGGCAGCAAGACAACAGCCTTAAAAGTTTGGATCAAGTCATGACAAGGGTTTTCTAAATTCCATTGTTTCTGTCTCTGCCTCGCCATGTGAAATGTAAACCGGGCAGGATGTGGCAATTACACTGAGACTAGGTTGAGAGGCTCGTTGCTAAACTGTACAAGGAACATGTACTATAGTGAAGGTAAAAGATGATCTGACCACTTTCCTGGCAATAAGACAAGTTTATTGTGGTATGTCTGGATGCTGTTTTATCTATAATGAAGTTTTCTATATCATTTATGTAATGAACAGAGACATATTTGCTACCCGCGATCCACAGGATAGATGTATAATCTATAAAAGCTGTCTTCTTTTTTTCTCTGCATTACCTTCAATGTCTACAAAACAAAAACCTGGGCCAACTGCAGTGGCTTATGCCTGCAATCCCAGCACTTTGGGAGGCTGAGGTGGGTGGATTGCTTGAGCTCACGAGTTAAGAGACCAGCCTGGGCAACATGGGGAAAACCCATCTCTACAAAAAATACAAAAAATCAGCCAGGCGTGGTGGTGTGCACCTGTAGTCCCAGCTACTCAGGAGGCCAAGGTGGAAGAATTGCTTAAGTCTGGGAGATCGAGGCTACAATGAGCTGAGATCACCCCACTGCACCCCAGCCTGGGTGACAGAGGGAGACCCTGTTTCAAAATTAAAAAAATAAAACAACACACACACACACACACACACACAAACCTGGGCCTATTTCCTAACCTATTGATTTAATAGCATATCGTATCTTACCAAGTTACAGATATTATGCTTTCACATGAAAGTAGAGAAAGAAAAATTTCTGTTTGTACAGGATTCTGCACAGTGTCATTAACTCAATGAAAAAAAAAAATACCTGACAGGTGACCATATTTGAAAGGAGCTGAACAGAACAATGGTCAACTGAAGATATTCTCTATGATTCCAGTGTTTTCACACACACAAAAATGTTATCTAACTGTGGTTAGAGTCAGGTACCTTCCAATGTACATATGACTACGTTTATAAAATTTGCCTTAGTAATTCTCTTCTCAAAACAAGCATAATCCAATTTAGGTAGAAAATTCGGGAACAGACTCTCAAAGGAAGAAATAAGAGCTGAATAACTAATTATTGTTCCCATTTAGCTCATAGTTGCTAAGGGGATTAATATTATTGGTTTATAAGCATTTTGAATTTTGTAAGGCCTCGAGGACAGTCGGATAGGGTATTATTATGCTACTATTAAGCTTTTCTGGACCAAAACCATGACTTAAAACTTTAAATGACACAATGTCTACCATTTTCAAATGTCTTCCCTGTGGTAGGCATTTGAATTTGATACTCCTGGTATTTAAAGGCGCATCACTTATGTAGCACATACACAAAATATACAAGATATTTTTGGAAGGAATATTACACCAAATGCAAAACATTTAGCAGAAGTTAAGTTTAAATATGCATTGTGTTATAAGGTCCATTCCACAAAGACCTGGGGAGAATGTGGTGCTTTTCTGGCTACCAGATGATATTCTAGCAGCTACTATGTCTGTTATTCAAAGCTACTCTAATGCCACCTATGTGCGAAGTCCAGATCCAGTAATTTGCCTTGGATCTTTGAACATTACACAGAATTTCATTTTTTGACATTTAGATAGCCCAGTGTGATATCACTCATTGAAATGATTAACTTTACTTGGAGCAGTGCTTTAACAAAACCACATGAAATTCTACATGTTGTCAAGAAAAATGTATTCCTTTCCGTACCTTCCTTGCAATCATGTTTATTTTCATGCAGCACAAATCCACTACGGCATTGACACATGTAACTTCCCATCGTGTTGACACATTCGTGCTGACATCCACCATTATCCTTAGAGCATTCATCTTTGTCTAGCAAAGAGATAAATTCCATAGTTTACTAAGTAACTTTAAAAACAAAGAATATCAAAGAGAGCCATTTAGCTAAGGTTAACATTGCCAAAGGGTAAACTAAGTCATGGTTTCTTCTGTTCCCAGTATAAAACAAACAAAAATGTATGATCTCTTAGTTTTACCCTTTCCTTGTTTAGCTTGAAGGCTTGTACCATGAATCAAGTTTCCAAGACCATTAGCGCTACGATAACAACTTGTAATCCTCTTTTATTCCTATACTGGAGTTAAAGTTTTGGGTAGGAGAAAGAGGGAATCAATAAATCTTTTTTCAAATTAACCCTAAACATTTATTGCCAATATTTAAAAATAAAAGAAACATTGTGCATAGTTTGAATAGAGACAAGAAATAGCATTTAAGTAGAGGGATATCTTTCAATATATTAACCACGGTATGCAGACAGAGGCTAAACAAGTTTCCAAGATTTGTATGTAATCACTTTAAAAAATCACTCAGTATAATTACTGTAGTTGATTTTTCCCCATTAACTCTGCAGTTATACTTAGCATTAATGAATCTGGGCACTTCATAGCACTCCAAGACAGAAAAAGGCATAATTAGACTATTCTCAAGAAGAAATGAAAGTTATGTATTTTAAACAAATCTACTCTGGCAGAGAAGTTTATTAAAAGTTATCCCCTAAAAGGGCTTTTAGTGTGCTAAAAGTAAAGTAAAGATTAGACTAGGAAATATGAGCCTCATGAAATAGCCAAAAAAATTCACTACAGGAAAAAAAGCCAAACTAGATTAACAGGCAGTCAATTTGGTGAGGCATCAACCATCACTCTATGTCACTCAACTGTCATTCCATAGTTGGCTTGTCCATTAATGTCAAAACTGGCAGATTGCTCCTGACACAGATGCATGAGGGCACATCACTCAGACTTTCATCACTCCCACACATAGAGAACAAAAAGGACATGTTATAGTCATATGAGAAGTTAGGCTGAATTCAAATTGTACACTCTCCGCTGATTTTTCTAATGAGCACTAGCAAGTTCTTGGTGGCATAAAAAGTATACTGTTTTTGCTTTTTTATCAAATCAATATTCATTCCAAGGGAAAAGGTTTAGGGAAGATATTTTTGTCAAATAATCTGATAGTAATTTTTAAATATGCATCTATTTTGTCACATTTGAAGATTGATTCCATGACACACATGCTTACAGGTGATATTAATGCATTGGCCATACTTGAATATTTTAAATAAACACAGGCAATCTCAGTTTTTAAAGAATATGTCATAATTAGTATATTTGTGATTTATGTGTTCTCCACCTATTCTTGACACTTCCATTATTCTTTCAAAACTTACTATGGAGACCAAGCAAAAAGCAAAACAAAAGTAGAATAAACAAAATTATTCTGTGAAAGAGCATCAAATACTGAAATGCAGAAAAAAATAACAGAAAATTAGATTTGTAAAATTAATTTTAGAGAAATTTGGTGTAATTTTAAACTCTTATTCCATTAATTGCATCAACAGTGAGAATCACAGTTTATGAATTATGAATGACTTATACAGAATAGGTAGACAGTAAACCATACTTCATACCACCATGGTGTCAGCTGCCTGCATTTTCTGATTCAGATAGTTAAACAGTAAATTGCTTAAATTCATTTTTTTATTCTGACTTTCCAGAGGCTCTTTACCTTAAGAAGCTTCAGAAAAATGCTTCCTTATGAGTGAATGAATATATCTCTGTTAAATGGAAGGAACCAATTAAGAAAATGCTGGTGCCAGAATTATTCTGAAATAGACACACATTTCCTATGAAAATGTTTATATAACAGTGGTTTGGCACACTTAATATAAGACCTGATAGAGTGAAGCTTAGTTGTACCCTGGGTCAACCAAACCTTTGAGAATAGTTTAAAATTAGTTCACATTTTCAATTGGCTGTTAAACAGATGAACTGCTCAGAGATGAACAGTGTGGAGGCAGACATGGCCTGAATCACCATTTTATTTGTATCTGTTTGGACTGCCATACATGAAAGATACAAAAATGCTAAAATACAAATGTGAACACAAGTGTTATTTAATAACACATGAATTATTGCTGTGAGTGTTAAAATTCTCAGTCATTTTATAAGAAAAATAATGTCAAAACATAAAATATCCCTAACATCCAAACTTCATTCTAGTGGAAGGATCAAGTCATTTGCTCATATATCAAAGTATCATTAGTTTCAAGATTTGTTAAAAATAAACTGACCTATAATAATAGTAACTAAGCAGAGATCAAATTAAAAATAAAAGCAATTGTATTTCAATGATTTTGTAGCCAACAATTAATACTCATTTTGTGCTCAAAAATAATAATAATAATTTCAAAATAATTTTGGGAGAAGAGAAAGCAGGTGAAGAGGAGGAAGAGGAAGAAGAAAAGAAAGAAGAGAAAGAAAAAGAAGGAAAACAAACAGAAGAAGAGTTGTTATTGTTATTTACATAGTCATTATTCTCTAAGTATCTGGGTTTTGTTTTTTTTTTTTTACTTTCCCAATTTTTCAGTTTCCTGCCTCATTTGCACATCTGGTATTGCATAACTTAATCAAGGTCGCATGAAAATGAAAACTTATCAGGTTGCTAAAATATATTTATGAGTTAGTCTAAATTTTAGCTAAAATTCAAAACTGAACTAATCAAAATAGCATCTAAAAGCAGCAGAGGAAAGTTATTATATCCTGAAAAGTAGCATGTAAAACTGTGGCTTCATGTGTCAAATAGTCATATGAAAACAGAAAATTTCAGGAAATCATTGGAATACTTAAGATTATTCAGATGTTTTACATCATGAAGATTTAAAAATTTTGGTATTTTGCACTATATTTTGAAAAATATTTTAATTCATCTGCAGAGTAGTAAATACGGTGTGGTTGTTTTAAAACCACTTGTTTGAATAGGAGTTAATAGACTATTCTAATTAAAGAGAATGTAATTTTGGATTTCTTATGTTGATGAGAAATAGCAATTTCATAAAAGATAAATTCTGCAAATATATTGTAGATTTCTTATTTATGAAAGGTCATGGAACTTGGGAAAAAACTATTTGCAAACATAATTAACTTCTGTTTTCACTTTCCATTTCTCCTCTTAGGACAAAAACTCTGTTTCGAAGAGCAGAAATCTGAGGAAAGAGAAAAGGAAGGAGGATAGAGAGACTTAAACATTTCTCATAATGCCTGCATAACACATTTAATAATTTAAAATTCTATCAATAATTTATTTGAAATTTTCTGGCATTTTCATACACTAGACACAAAATAAAGCAAAAGAGTTTTTCTTAGTGCTAGAAATAAATGTTTTATTGAGGAAAAATAAAATCATTTATTTTCTGCAGATGGAAATTAGCCCCCTTCTTTGGAATGGACGTGTCTGCTTTCCATTCCTTCATGTAAGATAAAGAAAAGGCCCATCATTAGGAAAAAGTGAAGGGGTATTCTTCCATCAGAGGCCTGCAGTGAACCTCTAAGACTATCAGAGGTCATCAGTCTAATAATACATACTGGATGGAACTGAAGTTGCAACCTGTATCAAGTTCTTGCAAGATTCAAAAATAAAAAGTTTCTCTTTGCAGAAAGCTTCCTTATCTGTAGGAAAAAGAAATCAATGGTCCATGCAACAGAACAGAAATATACAGGAGCAGGTATTCTCAAATTAAATGTTCAGGATCTGAAATAAATGGACACATGCACAGCACACACAGGTCCAACATAAAACTATCAAGTAAGCAATTACCTCCAAAAAACACTCATAAACACTAGGAGAGCTACAACTGAGACACTTTTCTTTTTTCATAAACATGCAAATATTTAAACTCCATTAATGTTGAAAACTTGGACGCAGGAGTCTAAATCATACAAAAAAGTTGTGGTTGTGTTACTGTTTGTAATTAATCACAGTAGCATTTAATGTTTTGTTAGAGTAATATCATGTCGAATTTCATCTACAGATATCAACAACCATTCCATGAGAGCAACGGTGGACAAGAAGAACACTTACAAACAAATATCGAGGCACAATGAAAGGAAGATAAGATGAGGAGCATGTCAGCTGAAATCACTTGATTTCAGAGCTAGAAAGACTGCAATGCACAAATTATTTTAAGTGAATCCTCCATTTGTTACAGGCAGAAATGAGCTGGGATTCAGAAAACGAGTTTTAGTTCATTTCTGTCACTGAGCAAGACCCTGGGTTCATTGGCAATAGTTAGATCATATTCCTATTAGTTTTTTCCCTGAGGGAGACTGCTATTATTCTTCATATTTTCTGTTCTTAGAATTGAAGAGTCATAACTGAATCTTTTCATTAATACAGAGTTGCCTACAAAAGGCGCAATGCCTATGCTCAACTCTCATTGCCTAAAGTCATTGTTATAATATTCCCAAATTATAAATGCTATAATTAAAATTGTAAAAGCATGTCAAGTTCCCAAATGTGCTATTTTTTCAAGTATAAAGTCTGAATAATATTTCCTTTATGCTTAACTCATTTAAAGAAAAGAAACTCTTTTGAGTGGAATACTATTAGCTTTACTTCATCACTTAAAATTAAGTAAACTGCATCATGTATACCAATGCAGACTTGTACACTTGTGCTCAAATATATAATATAAAACTAAGTTTGGTTTTACTATCATATAAGCTAAATCATTATTGTTAATCTAGTAACAAATCTCATTTAGTCTGAGAAAATAACAACAATATATTATTGATGGACTAGATATCTTCTAGAAAATGTCTATGCCACTATCGTGTGAATTACCTGAAAAGAAATGAATACACACATAATTCTATATAATGTCCAAATGGTCTTATATTGGCTTTCTAATTTTTTATTTGCTTTAATATTACTTCATTATATTGCTCTTTAAATATGCCCTGGAATAAGTGTAGCATATTACACTGATTTTTATAGAGTGGCTTATAAATTATTTTGCTATAAAATCCAATGACATTAATTTTTAAGCTATGGCATTTTTGTGACTCATTTATGATATTTAGTCAGAATTGATAGATGAGAGTTTCTTAATTTTATGAGCATGGATGTGACAGAAATCACTGATGTGAATTATTCTGCTAAAAAGTTCTTAGAGATATCCCTTGAATGTTCCTTCTTAAATCTAAAAAGGCGTTTGTTTTAAAAATCTAAGGCTATGTGCAAGAATAGCTAAAATCTCTTATACAATCATTTTATTAGACAATGGTATGTTGAAAATAATACTGTAAATATATTATTTCATGGTATGTTAAACCTTAAATATATTTGTCTTTTTCTTGATGTATCACTTAACTAAAAGAAAGCTAGAATTTTATTTTTAATAGCTTTCTTTTCCAAATATATGGAATCACTTATTAGCAAATACTACTTTTTACTAGTATTGAAAATTCTTAGAGGTTCTTAGACAAAGAATGTGGAAAAAATAGCTGAACTTGTTATATTCCGTGTTAAAGTTTCATAAAGCCATAACTACTTCTGAAAGCTTTAGAACACTGGCTATAAACATAATCATTTAAGACTGTGTGTCTATAAACTATTTCTTGATTAATATATATAATATATTAACATCTTTGTTAGATTGCCTATAATTAAAATATTTGGAAATTTAATTCAATAGACTTCTTGTATTAATATTAACTTGTATTAATATTTATTAACTAATGAAGACATAGGTGAATTTAAAAATTCCTTCACTTGCAAAGAAGGTCAAAGTCTATTAGACAGTGTTTGCAAACTAGAAATACTTTGGGTAATAGTAATAGGTGAAAATACAATAGGAGTTTTTTCTTCTAAATTTATTTTTATATTTAAATTAAAGAAAAACTCTGAGAAGAAAATGGAGAAAACCATAATGCGTCACGTTTCCACCCTAACCAAGCATTCTTGGTATTTTTATATGGCAATTTTCAGGTTTGTTCCAGCCTGCAGGCTTAGCTGTATAGATAGTGCATACACTGTTTTATGCCTAGATTTCCATTAATATTTTACCACATACAATATTTTGCACCATGGAATCACTGACCCATCTTTGTAGCACAGAAGGGTCCACAAAGTGCATTTGCCATAACTTATTTACAATTTATCTCTTGTCACAATATAAGGTAGCTCCAAATTTCTGTTACTATCACATTACATTGAAATCCTTCTTCCAGATTTTGAGATATTTCTTGATGAAAGAGTCCCACAAATGTGATTTCTGGGGCAAATGGAATAGTCGTTTTAATGACTTGATTTCTATGCTAAATTTCTTTCTAAAGAATTTGTGACAATAAACCCAGTAACACACTTTATCAAAGCTCCCATAGTGAGTTTTAACATTTTAAAAAACTTCAATTTTGTTTGTGAAGTATATCTTTATAGTTTACATACTTACTTTCTAATAATGTATTACAGTGAATTACTTGGCTTTTGACATATGATTATATGTTATCACACTGAAAGCATTATTAGAACTCTAATATTTGCAATGTGAACAGACATCAATTAAAGTGAATAATCTTTTGTAAATTATGCCTTCATAACAAGGACATTTATTCACCTAAATTCTCATTTTCTGCCATTTCTAGATAATACAACAGCAATTTATTACAAACATGTTTTTAACCTTCTCTTTTCTGGAGCAAACATCTTTCCTGCTAATAGAAACTCCAGGAAATTAAGTGTGAAATAGATCTAGTCACTCATCCAGAACCACAGTATTTTAAATATTGATCTGACAAATAGCCAAGACTTTTCAATGATTCACAAAATGAACCCCAAAAATGTACACTTAATATTAATTGACTTAGATTTTCAAAACAATTACCTAATAAAGAAGTGAAAATTATATCTGCTATTGTTTTCCAGGTCATAAGAAAAAAAATTAATGCTATTTGCCAAGGTCATGATCAGTTCTTATAGTTAAGAGAATGGTCTTTGGACCAAGAGATACTATGTATAAATGATCTGTGACAGTGAGCCAATTACTTAACTCCTCAGCTGCCTCATCTCTCATATAAATATATATAAATATAACAATATAAGATGAAACTTTGGGGTTTAATTTCTCCATGAACTTCATTGTTCAGTTTAGTTAACTGTACTCCAGCAAACAATCTAGACTAGATTCTTTGAAAACCAAATATTGTCGTGTTAATTGATTTACATATCTATATATATATGTGAACTGATAAATAAAAGTATGGATGATTTTCTGAAATGACTGCATCAATGAATATGATTTATAGGAAATTAGCTGTTATTGGCTCAAGTACTACAAAGGTACTCAGTTATTTTACAAAGCGCAGTTCCACAGAGATAAAAGGTTAAAGACCATATATGCTCATGTGGTGGAGAACAGCATCTTCTGCACAAAGCTTCAGAGGTGTATT
Organism: Sapajus apella; assembly: GCF_009761245.1. NCBI lineage: Eukaryota > Metazoa > Chordata > Mammalia > Primates > Cebidae > Sapajus > Sapajus apella. Next base: position 510,034 of record NW_022437117.1, read on the forward strand.
ACAAAGAATTAAGGAAGCATATTTTATGTTTCATCAGTCCTGTTTCTAAGGACACGAATAATCTGTTTTTATGATTTGGAATTTTTTTTTCTGACCAAAAGTATCAGAAAGGGAATTTAAAATTTTCTGAGTAACTAAATTTAATCATACTTTGTAGTCAGTATTTGTAGCATGTTTCTTTTCTTTAAAAAAATTTAAAATTAAATATATGATGAAAGTAACATAAAAAGGATCCTGAATACTTTCTTTTTAAATATCATTTTAGATTAATGTGGTGCGCACGCAAGTTTGTTACTTGGGTATATTGCATAATGTTGGGGCTTGGGGCTTCCATGGAACCCATCACCCAAATAGTGAACACAGTACTCATTAGTAACTTTAATTATTATGACAAAATTCATTTATTTTATAATTTCAATTTTTAAAATAAACATTTAGATGGCTCTACGATAAGTGACCTTATCTCTACCTAACCACCGGATCACTTAAACCTGGTAAAATACATAATATTCTCACTCCTTTAATCCCAGCATTTTGGGAGGCCGAGGCGGGCAGATCAAGAGATAGAGACCATCCTGGCCAATATGGTGAAACCCAGTCTCTACTAAAAATACAAAAATTAGCTGGGCATGGTGGCGTGTGCCTGTAGTCCCAGCTACTCGGGAGACTGAGGCAGGAGAATTGCTTGAACCCGGGAGGTGGAGGTTGCAGTGAGCCGAGATCATGCCACTGCACTCCAGCCTGGTGACAGAGTGACACTTCGTCTCAAAAAAAAAAAAAAAAGAAAAACAATATTAATAAAATAGTGAAGTCTAAAAAATGTCTTATTTTCATTAAAGTATTAAACTGTACTTTGAATAGCATAAATTTTAAATTAATACCTGAGAAGCATTTATAAATTGTTATTTAATCTGGGAAAAAAGAAGGGAATAAGGACACGGGAGCCAAGGACCATTGTATTCTAGAGACACTTTTCTGTATGACTTGGAACTCAATGAAGCTTGTGAACCATTAACTTCAATTACACTGAAAACCCCAAACAAAGGCTGGACATCGTAAATCTCATTAATTTTTAAACACATGAGGACCAGAATAAATGGCCTTTGAATTAACTCAATCCAAATTATCTAATATTAAAACATAATTGGAATTTGCTGCTTTAAATTGGTTGTTAGTTGCAAAAACAGAATAGATTGCTATACTAAGGCTTATTACAATTTTATCTACTTGGAAAGTTTCAAAATAATGTTTTTATAAAGCACAATTCTGATTGAGAAAAAATGAAAATTTCTTGGTTTTTGATATATTTCTATAAAGTCTGGGGAGTTTTATAAAATTTCAGCTCTTTATAAAGGAAATTTTGCTTTGAGTTGCTTAAACTAAATACTAAATTCCAAATACAAAAGTGCAAAGCATTAAATGCAGTTGTCAATATATTATATTTAGTGAAATTATAATTTCCATATTTCTAGGTCTCTTACTGCAACCATTTCCATAATGATGAGGCAAAGCACAATTTTAATTAGCCTAGTAATAATGAAAATATATTAAAATAAGAAGAAATACATTGCAAAATACAAAGAATATAAAACTGTTGCTAAAATGAGACTACATTTTCCAAATACAAATAAAAAGTATTTTGAAAAATCTGTCCATTTGTTTTATCATTATTCTCATACACCTGTATAGAGTAAAGCCAATGTGTAAAAATATTACTATAATTATTTTGTATTATTTGCACTAGCCTTTATAATATTTGATTAGATTTTATATAAGATCTAATTGTTTGGAGGCAATATTACATCAGGGCCCCTATTATTAATATCCTAATTTTAAGTAAAAAATTAATAAACCTATGGAAAGTGGTAAGGCCTTTTTCTTACCTTCAAGTTGCATTTACAGAAAACTATGAAAAACAGATCACATACAATTTAATCCAATCCACATTGAAAATCTGTAATATAAACACACAACATGTGAATACTCATACCTGAGAAAAATTGTGCTTTGAAGCCCTTCTTGGATACAGTATTGTCAGACTTGAATTCAATTCTCATACTGTTGAATTGGGATGTGATCACTTCAGGCACTTCAGCACCACAGAATTTGCCATGCAATTTAGACTCAGAGGTAAGACCGCTCCAGATCTCCACATAATCATATTTGCAAACCTAGAAAGAAACGCTGTTATCAGTTGCCAGACTTGTGAGTACAAGATGACTGACATTTATCTTAGAAAAATGTATCATGCTTTTCCCATTTTACTCTTATGGTAGTCTAACCGGAACTAACAGGTAAAGAAAAAAATCAGGCTGGACACGGTGGCTTAGGCCTGTAATCCTAGCACTTGGAGAGGCAGAGGCAGGCAAATCACTTCAGCTCAGGAGTTCAAGACCAGCCTGGGTAGCATGGCAAAAACCTATCTCTACAAAAACTATAACAATTAGCCAGGTGTGGTAGCTTGTGTCCATAGTCCTAGCTACTTGGGAAGCTGAGATTGAGCCTGGCAGGTTGAGGCTGGTGTGAGCTGTGATCATGACACTGCACTTCAGCCTGGGCAATAGAGTGAGATTCTGTTTTTTGTTTTGTTTTATTTTCTTTTGTTTTGTTTTAAGAAAAGGTATTCCACTATGAGGTAGAAGGCATGAAAGACAGATTCGAGAATTTTGCTCTGAATATCTTCAAGGTTTATACAAGTGTTGTTAAAATGAGACTACATTTTCCAAACACAAAGACTTATGCTATGGATATACACAAACACGCATATATTTGCATATGAAATATATGATATTTATATATTATATATATTTATATAAATATATGTATCAAATGTTTTAACATGCATATATTTGTATGTGAAATATATGATATATATATTACATATATTTATATAAATATATGTATCATATATTTCACATACAAATATATGCATGTTTGTGTATATTCATAGCATAAATCTTTTTCAAAAAATACAAAAAAATAAAGAGAACTGAAATTAATATATTTTAAAATGATGGTGCTGATAGAAGAAGAGCAACAGTTGCTATCTTTTTTAAAACATATTTTAAATTTTCACTAGGAACTGTGAATATAATTGTCATGTACTGTCTTATTTAATACTGACAACAATTACATGAAATTGGTACATTTAGCCTGTGAAACAACTACTAGCAAAAGAAATAGCCCTTCCCATTGTAGAGATGGGAAAACTGAAGTTCAGAAATTTTTATATAGCTTGTCCAAAATTATGCTTGTCATACGTGGCAATGTGGTGGTTAACAACATGGAGTTTGGCTTAGTCCAGTGCTGTTCCCCAGAAACACCATATTCTAAAGAGAACAGCACCATTGGTAACTTTAAAAGAGAAAGATGGATACTTGATGTATAATAAAAAAGATTGTCTGTTGAACTTATTGAAGGATTGATATTTCTTAATTTATTTTTGTTGCTGAGTGCTGTGAAGTTACTCTGTAGGATTGTTGCAGGACTGCAAACACTTAGGAACTCTATTCAGTGCAAAGGAGGTAGGAGTTTATACTAAAATAAGATAGCCTCATTCTGATTTATATGTAATCTACTAACACCACCAAAATGGAAGAAGCTAAATGAATGCCAGGTATTTTTAAGCCATTTTATGGCCACTAACAGATGTTTCCATAATACACTTTTCTAAAGTTCCAGCAGGGCACATGTTCAAGAACACATCTTGCATGAATGACCTTATTACATAAATGTGTAATTAGCAATGTTTAACAATGCATATGATTGAAACCTGGGGCATGATCTGTGCTTTGAAATGTCAACTCAAATTACTGGTTCTTGTGATATTAATTAGGTGATAAATAAGCAAAATGCTGCTAGGGAAAATGAAATAACTTTTCTACTAACTTTGTTACAATTACAATTTTTGTTTGGAGAGTTCCAACATAATATAAAAGAATGTTTCCAAGGCTGAAGGGTTTGTCATTGACTTTTCTTTGGAATATCAACATAATGAAGAAAATAATGAAGCTTTAAGCTTAACCCACTATTCCGTAAGTCACGTTTTTGCTCAGGCCTTTTATTTTAAATAGCTAAGATGCCAAACCACAAAAATACAGAGACTTCTGTAACAGTTTTTCTACACAGTAACACCATTATAAATTAAACAGGGATATGTTAACACAGCTTGTAAAGAGCCCTTCTATGAATGTTGACCATAACTATGAGAATAATGCTTTCAGAATACACCACCTCAGTTATATAAAACCATCTACCCTGCTTTCTCCTGAATGCAAACCTCTAGACTTCTTAAAAATATCTATCAATTAATGAATCAAAATGTCACACCCAACACACTCATAGCTTTAGGGAAAACTATGGGAGTAGATCTCATTCAACATTAAGTTCGTATCAAATTGTAGAATTGGTGGGACATTCCCATTTCAAAAGTTGTAGCTTAAAAAAAAACCTTCTAAAAATAATATAAAAATTATTTTCTTTATTTCACTGTTTCTCCAAATTTTAGTTAACAGAAAATTATATTTCATGTGGATAAAGTATGTTAAAAGGATAAACCAGCCTTTCTCATTAAAAACTTATGCATAATGTAAAAAGAAGCTCAAAAGGCCCACTGAGTTCCGAGATTCTACAAATCCTTGAAATATGTAAGTTCACCACATTTCAAACCTTAGTTTTCTTTACGGGGACACATCAGTCAGCTCCCACTTTTTACTTTAAAGCCACTAGTAAAAACCTAAAACTTCCTTGGTTACTACAAGCTAAATTAAGAGTGAAAAAAGTAATCAGAGGCCAAGCACGGTGGCTCATGCCTGTAATCCAGGCACTTTTGCAGGCTGAGGCGGGCAGATCACTTGAGGTCAGCAGTTCAAGACCAGCCTGGCCAACATGGTGAAGCCCCATCTCTATTAAAACACAAAAATTAGCCCAGTGTGGTGGTGTGCGCCTGTAATCCCAGCTACTTGGAAGGCTGAGGCAGGGATAATTGTTTGAACCTGGGAGATGGAGGATCACGCCACTGCACTCCAGCCTGGGCAAAGGAGCAAGACTCCATCTAAAAAAAAAAAAAGGAAAGAACGAAAAGTAGGCAGTAAAAAAAGGAAGAAGCAAAGATAAATACACAAAAGCAAAATTACGGCATAAAACCCACGAATATACATCAGAGACAAAAGTGTCCAACTGATAAACATCAAAGACAAAATAATTTTTGTGAGGTAATTTTATGGATGGATAAAATTATGTTCATTTAATAAACATCGAAAATGTTGTTCAGAGAAAGGATGCAAAGGAAGTTAAAAAAAGAAGAGAAAGTAAAGAAGATTACACAAAACCAATGTTTATAAGCTTTCCTCTGGAATTAAACCAGTGTTGACACAAAGGACATTTTTCTAAAAGTTCCCATTTCAGGCTTGACATTACATTTGAATTTGATGTGTGTGTGTATGCAGTAGCACACAGGAATTTTCAAATAAATGATGTCACTTGTTTAAATGTGGTCACCTGACAAAAACTGTACCTTTAGTAGAATAAGGTACAGCTTGTATTAAAAAAAAAAGATAACTTTAGCTAAATACATCTTTTGTTGAGGTTAGAAAATTAATCTTTTTTTATGAACCATGAGAGCATTTATAATGAAAGCTTCATATATAATGAAAATATGCCCATTTCCATAAGTAAAATATGCCAGGTTCTTCCAAATGATATTTTTATTATGACTCAGCCAGAGGATTTTGGTTTATTTTTTCTAGAAATGTCTATGTGACATGAAGCTGACCTTAAATACTCCATAGCTCTTTAATAAATCAAGAAAATAGTAAATATTAAATACAGAAAATAAAAACTTCCTCTAGGTAATTTTCAATCTTCCAGAAACAGTCTAAACTAAACCATCATCCAATGCCAACAAAATTCATAAGCAGTTGCAGAAATGAGCAGTAGGACAAAGAAAGAATACAATGTCTATCCTATTTTACTACATTCTTTTTTCTTTTTTTTTTTTTTTTTCTTTTTTTGAGACAGAGTCTTGCTCTGTTGCCAGGCGTCAGGCTGGAGTGCAGTGGCCAATCTCAGCTCACTGCAACCTCCGCCTCCCGGGTTCAAGCAATTCTCCTGCCTCAGCCTCCGGAGTAGCTGGGATCACAGGTAAGCGCCACCATGCCCGGCTAATTTTTGTATTTTTTTTTTTTTTTAGTAGAGACAGGGTTTCACCATGACCTCAATCTTGACCTCATGATCGGCTCGCCTCTGCCTCCCAAAGTGCTGGGATTACAGTCGTGAGCCACCGTGCCCGGCCGCCTAAAGGGAGTTTCAAAACATGATTTAAAAATTACAGTTATTGCTTACTTACCTCATTGCCTTCCAATTCAAAAAACTCAAACTTCACAGAAATTCTGTATTGGGTTGGTGCAATCACTTGCCACACACAGTTTTTATTAGGAGGGTACTCCTTCGGCCAGCCTGGGGTGGTTATGGTGCCGTTAAGTTTGGTAAGAAGTCCCCCACAAGCAGCTAGAAGAAAAGAAAAGTAAAAGATGAATTATCTCCATAAAGTCACTTATTTCTTAGCACCTGTCCATTAATTAATATCCAAATATCTCAGCTCTAAATTTCAACCATCTTCTGGGTTTCAAAATCCAGAAATGGCAGTCTCTGTACCTTGGTCTTTATACAACTATTGTAGTCATTAAGTCTCGTTTTAAAAGTGTTATTTTGTAGCTTAGGAGCCAAGAATATTACCGCTGTAGTACATTTAAGTCACTTTAAAGTAGGGTGAGCAATTTAAAAAAATGAAAAAGCCTGGGTCTCAGTTTTCTTATCTTTTAATTAGGTCTAATAATATCTTGTAGTGTCTTGGCCACTACTGAATTAAGAAAAAAACAATATTTTTTTGTCAAAATTCAGTAGGATGTTCAGAGATTTAAGGAAAAGATATATGTAAAGCACAGTATAGGCTGATGTAATAAAACCAAGTCAATTGTTCATTTCCTCAAACTTCTTTCCAAGACAAGTAACTCTATATTACCTGAGCTAGCAGACAAGATAAATTATGGTAAATAGAACATATTTGTTATTTCAAAAGCCCCATTTAAATACGGATTTTCTCTTCAAATATATCTATGATTATCTGTTTTTAAAAGGTTCTATTTAAATTTCCCCTCTTCCTTATCAACAGTATAATTAGCAAAATCATGGTATCCAAAAGCAAGTTGAGTGAAAAGAACATACATTGTATACAGTTTGTAACTAATTCTTAAGGACTCAAGAGTTCCCTAAAATAACTGGTCCCTTTTTTGTCTTTGTGCACCTGTGTGTATGTGTGTGTGCACAAAGACATACAGACATATACATATATGATATATTTATGAGTATAGCATAAACACAAAGACATATGCATATATTCCATAATATTTATGAATATATACAAATACTACCTGTGCATTCACTTTTACCACTTTCTTGGTAAAGTACTATAATTATTTCTAATAATACACAGAAACAGTAGTCTTGTTATTTTTTTATTGTCTCATATAAAAAGTCCTCTTTTAAAAATATACCGCTTCAGGCCGAGCGCGGTGGCTCACGTCTATAACCCCAGCACTTTGGGAGGCCGAGGCAGGTGGATCACGAGGTCAAGAGATCGAGACCATCCTTGCCAACATGGTGAAATCTCGTCTCTACAAAAAATACAAAAATTAGCTGGGCATGGTGGCACATGCCTGTAGTCCCAGCTACTCGGGAGGCTGAGGCAGGAGAATTGCTTGAACCCAGGAGACGGAGGTTGCCATGAGCCGAGATTGCGCCATTGCACTCCAGCCTGGGTAATGAGTGAAAATCGGTCTCAAAAAAAAAAAAAGTTAAAAATATACCACTTCATCACTAGGACTTTTTAATTCTAGTAAAGGGGAAGATAAGTAGTTTAGTAGGTGGTATGGAGACTTCTGGAAGCCAAAAAACTTTTTTTTTTTTTTTTTTTTTCCTTTTTTTTTTTGAGACGGAGTTTCGCTCTTGTTACCCAGGCTGGAGTGCAATGGCGCGATCTCGGCTCACCGCAACCTCCGCCTCCTGGGTTCAGGCAATTCTCCTGCCTCAGCCTCCTGAGTAGCTGGGATTACAGGCACGCACCACCACGCCCAGCTAATTTTTTGTATTTTTAGTAGAGACGGGGGTTTCACCATGTTGACCAGGATGGTCTCGATCTCTTGACCTCGTGATCCACCCGCCTCGGCCTCCCAAAGTGCTGGGATTACAGGCTTGAGCCACCACGCCCGGCCCAAAAAACTTTTAAGAAAAAACAGGGGGTCTCTTATTTTTGCTAAATAGGTCAGCAGGGGTGTGTGCATTAAGCAAATAATTATTTCCCTTTTGCCACTTATTATATCCTCTATTATAGGTACAGTAGAGAACAGGTGCTCATTTTCAGAGGACTAACATTTTGGTGGGAGATACCAACAGTAAACCAATAAATACATAAATATAAATAACGGTAAACTGCTACACATTCTATGAAGATGAATTTTGCAGAAATTTTAAAAGAGGAATAAAGGAGGAATAGGCTCGAGGAAAAAAGGTCTTCCAATTCATTCTGCTGTAATAGAGGTATGGGTGCTGTAATAAGATAGAGGCAGGGAAAATAAAAATGAGTGAACTTTAAAATCTGAAGGAAGAGATAATAGGCAATGGTAACAAAACGTTGTACAAGAAACGTCATCTTAGAATGTAAAGAGGAAATGCAGATCACCATGACAAAACTGTCTTTAAAAATCAATCATTTATTCATAAAACACATATTGATCTCCTGCTTTATGTCTGACTGTGTTAGATGTTACAGATACAAAGATGACTCTGACTCAAGACTTCTCATTTTAATAAGGGAGACATATCTATAGACTATGCTAAGAAGAAGATAAAACAAATGGTGGATGGACAGATGAATAGATGGAGAAATGGAAGGATGAATAGATAGACAGATGGATAAAGATCTAGATCTACATAGAGACAGAAATAGATCTAGATATATTAACATACAGAGAGGTCTGATATGACAGATGGATGAATGAATGATGGTAGGATGGATAGATAAATAAAAATCTAGATCAAGACAGAGATAGTTATAGATATATTAATATATACAAACACAATGGCCTGTGGATGGATGGATGGATGAATGGAAGGATGGATATAAATCTAGGTCTAGATGCAGATCTAGGCATTGATGAATCTAGATAGAAACAGATATAGATAAATTTATTTATATATGCGTTTTTGTATGAAATGGTTTGGCTATGTCTCCACCCAAATCTCATCTTGAATTGCAGCTCCCATAATTCTCACATGTCATGGGCGGGACCAGGGAGGAGCTACCTGAATCACTGGGTAGGTCTTTTCCATGCTGTTCTCATGGTAATGAGAAAGTCTTAAGAGATCTGATGGTTTTATAAAGGGGAGTTCCCATGCACACACTCTCTGGCCCGCCGCCATATAGGACGCACCCTTACTCTTCCTTAGTCTTTTCCATGATTGTAAGGCCTCCTCAGCTATGTGGAACTGTGATCCTATTAAACCTCTCTCCAATATAAATTACCAAATCTTATGTATGTCTTTTTTAGCATAATAAATATGCTAATATGTCTGTATAAGCAGCATGAGGATGGACTAATACAGTTTGTGTTATGCATATATAAACAAGGTGGCCTGGTAATCAAAGGAGGAAAGGGCTGATTCTATAACATGAACCCAGGTAAGGTTTCACGTCAGCTGTGACTATGAATTGTGTCTTACTAATTGAGAAAAGAGGTCGCTATAGGAAAAAGGGAAGGAAACGGGAAGACAGAGAGAGAATGAGAATGTAAGAAAGAAATAAAAAGCTGTGGAGGGTGGAGGTCCAGAAAGGAGTGCAGCCATACCTTCACAGCTCCTCCTGTCAGGGCCCAGCTCATAGCCGGGCTCACAGGTGCACTGGTAACTGCCCAGGGTATTCAGACATCGCTGCTCACAGCCTCCACGGTCAGGTTTGGCACACTCATCTTCCTCTATGAAAATGGCCATAGTCACAGAACAACTATACATATACAAACATACATATGTATATGTATACCTATATACATATATATATGGGTATAAATATTTCTAAAAAACTACCACACTTAATGGTTCCAAATGAAATGGAAACAATTCATTGCTTCCATCAACAAAGGAGCAGGAACAACACATAAACCCCTGATGGATAATGTACAAAAAATTCATGTTGCTGCCACCTAAACATTGTCAAATAACCCAGAGAAGTCCTAGATAACTACAGCTGGGACAACTGAAGATCACCTTATTTCAGGTACAGTGTGTGTTTTTCTGAATTTGAAGTCAAATGAGGATAATGAAGCCTAGACTTTTTTTCAGAATGAAATTTAAAAACTTACTGAGAAGCATAGCTTTGGCAACACTGATTTTACATTATAGCTTGATAGATATATCTGCAAAAATACTTTAAAGAAATATCATTATTAAGAAATAGACTGTACTGAATATAAATTTAAAAGATATAAAACTTAGAAATTGACTGGATCTCTTTAAATCTAAAATATTGTGTTTCTTATATAGACATTTTGCTCCAGAAAATATGATAACCCCATATTTTAATATACGTACTGTATAATTGTATATTGAAACACAAAAATATACATAAAGTATATATATAATATATACTATTTTAAAAAATGTATATGACAGAATACTCCATAATTACACAAATAGTAAACATTCTCTGAAGAAATTATGCACCAGTGAGACATTTTTAATAAGTAAATATATGAATATCACATGAAAGAAGCTTGATAGCATATTTTTCTATGAAATATATAACTACAGAAAATTTCAAACATATAAATGGAGATTTTAATGAATTCTTTTAATACCTGTAGTAAAAGTACCAAGTTTTCTTATCTTTCAATTCATATGATGAATAAAATAGCTCCCAGGGAAAATCCATTATACTGTTCTTCTTTAAATTATGGCAATATTTACATATCCATAACTCTAAGTACTGCCATATACAATTGAATCACTTATGCTATCCTATGTCATTTATCATATAAAAATCAATATGGAGGAAAATTTTGTTTTCTCTTCCCATAGAAAAATTGTATTCTACAGTGACACACAACGTGTCTGTTAATTTCCTAAATGCACATGTGGTGTTAATATTTTCACTAAAGTATTTGCTTTCTTTCCAACTCACAATACAAGCCAAATATGGGACATAAGAATAAACTGAAATGCAGTTATGCAATTCAAAATCAAAGATGATCAGAGATAATCATTTGTCAAAAAGACGTTTTAGATATCAGAATATTCTGCAAGGAGGCCATATTATTTCCAATGTTGGGGAACACTAGTCTGAAAGAAAGTAATGCTGACGCCTGGAAACAAATAGATAAACTTCATGTCAGTAACCTTCTTCTGTTCATGAATTCTTGGTTGGTTATTTGAATTGTAAATATTGTCTTTCTGTCTGTATAACCCTTCCTAGAACTTGCTGTTTTGACTGTTTCATAAAAAACAGATGGTTGAATGTCCTAATGGAGTTCCTACCCTGTGCTACAATTCTAAACTCTAGTATTTTATTAATAACCATTTCTATCAAAACTCTCCAAAATGTCCTTATTCATATTCAACTTTAAATCCAACTTTCTCTAGTTCTCCCCTAACTCAAAGCTAAACACCACATTTATCCTTGATAAAGAAAATCTCACATTTGAAAATTATTTCAAATTACCTTTAAAAAAGTTAGCAGCAAACCCTGCTTTGTTCACAGTTCCATCCGAAAAAAACTTCATCCACAAAGTGTTGGAGGTAGATCTTATATCTTCAGGTTTCTCATGACCACAGAAACGCCCTATCAATGGGCTATTTTCACTGGTTCCATCTCTAACTTCCAGATGGTCATAAACACAATTGTCATGTTTTTCAATCTACAACAGCAAAAATATGTGAACATATATGCTTATAAATACATCAGTTTCTAAAGGAGAATAGATGTCTTCTCAGACCATACTTCTGATTTGTTAATTATAAAAAGTTATTTGTATCAAATGAGTGTACTTGAGTGTTTCTCATGAGTGCACACAGTAATAGCCATGAACATAGAACGTTATTCTAGTAGACAGGGAAGGACAAAAAATAACTATGAAACAGTACATCCCCATGAGTCAGGGTCAACAGAAATTAATTGTCCTTTAAAACAAAATTAAACTACAAGTAGTAATTCCTCATTAAATAGAGCTGAAAAAAATCCAAAATTAAAAATTAACACTAAAAATCTGGATCTGATGTGCTGCTACAAGTAATATATAATTTGTTCTGAATCATAGTTATAAAAATTGCTCCATAGTCCTTCAATAAAATCATGATTTTATTCATAGAAAATTTGGATTCAAATTCTCTGAACAAATGTAGCACTATTTTTTGTTATGAATTTCTTTTTGAAAGGAAAATCTGATAATATGGTATTACTATTCTTCCTTAGCCTACTGAATTCTTTCTCCATAATTACACTGGCTGTGTAAAGACTACTATATAGTAGAATTAGCAATGGTTTTCTCTTTCCCAAGGAAATATGGCCTTATTTAATGAGGCTTTTTACCTCAACACACTGCTCTCAGCCCAGATAATCAGGGGAAATGCAATCTCTTTCCTTAACAGCTGAATGCAAATATTAGGTCAGACTATTGGCCTATGACACTTTATGGGGAACTACATGTTCATGGACTTATGTTTCGGCCCTGAGCTTCTAAAAACAAACAAACAAATATCAAAATATATAAATGGTTTTAAAAATTGTAAGACATTTTTAAATACAATTCTTGCCTTTCACCCTTTCACAAAAGTTGACCGCTACAACTAAAGTCTTAATAGAGTCAATTGCTTATTAGATATTTCAAACTAGAAGGCAAAGATATCTACAATTAGAACACCATGGAAAGTATCAAATGTTATCAATTATCACTGAACATACAATTTGTTAATTTACGGAACTCTGTTACTAGTGTTAAGGAATACATAGAATGTCATGGAATGTCCATAGAACTACAACTTGAATACATGAAACTGCTGGTATAGTTGGTGGAAAAATCTGTTTTCTGCCTTATCAATACATTAACAATAATAGTCTTCAAATTAGGTAGCATAAAGACAAACCAAAAAAAAATACATTTTGAAGCACAGATTTAGTTCAAAATAGGTACTACATTTGCTGTTTTCTAGCCACAAAATGTATTTATCCATTTCTTCAACAGATATTCAGTGTTTTCTCTCCACTAGGCTCTCTACCTGCTTGGTATGCATCATTCAGAAAAATAGCAAATAACCTTGTCCTCCTGATGCTTGCATTCTACCGATGAGTAGCCAGAGAAGGAACAATAAACAAAATAAATAATTAAATCATAAAATGTTAGAAAGTCATCAATTCAATGGAAAAATAGAAAGTATAGCAAGATAAGAAGTATGAGAGGATGTCTATGGCCTTACCACCCAAAAGGTTCCTGATATGGTCTGATCTCAGAAACCAATTAAGAATATTCCTGGTTAGTATCTGGATGATAGAAGTATGAGAATTTGGGTGGGGGAGAGAAAGCTGTAATTTTAAGGTAGGTGCTCACTGAGTACGTTTCGTAAATCTGTATTTTTCCTAAAAATAAATTATTTTGTGTGTGTGCAATTATGGGAATAAATGGAAAATACTTATATAAAGAATATCTAATTTTGGCCAGGCGCGGTGGCTCACACCTGTAATCCCAGCACTTTAGGAGGCCAAGGCTGGTGGATCACAAGGTCAATAGATCAAGGCCATCCTTGCCAACATGGTGAAACCCCGTCTCTACTAAAATACAAAAAAAATTAGCTGGGCGTGGTGGCGTGCGCCTGTAGTCCCAGATACTCAGGAGGCTGAGGCAGGAGAATTGCTTGAAACCAGGAGGTGGTGGCTAGATCACACCACTTCACTCCAGCCTGGCACCTGGCGATGGGACGAGACTCTTGTCTCAAAAAAAAAAAAAAAGAATATCTAATTTTAAAAGCACATTTTGAAAACCGTAACTCAGTCACCAGAGATGACAAGCCCAATTTGAACAAATACATATAGATATATATATTTGATAAGAGATTTTATATATAATATACACTATATACATATTACATATATATAAAACCTCTTATCTCAGTTTTTAATGGAATCCCCTCAAAATGAGGGTTCTCTATAAATATTAGAACATTCCTGGATGGCCAAAGGCTGTTTTTGGTCAAGGGGGCAATACAGATAATAATATCTCAGATTTCAAGGCATAAGATTTGATAACAGAATGAACGACAAAACTGTAGAGAAAATAACCAAAGTTCTTGGCAAACCTATCTATCCTCCCCTGCTTAAATGAGCACAGAATGAATTAATCCTGACTCGCAAATCATATTGGAAGAGGGGGAAAAAGAATGAGATAGAAAACAACAAGAAATGAGAATAAGCAATGAAGAAAGCAACATCTTGTAATAAAAGGTCCATTAATAAAAATAATATTACATTGCTTCATATTAGAAACTAGAGTAAAAATTAAAAAGGTTAATTAAAAGAGTTTTAATTTTAAGATTATTATTTTAAAAAAATTGTGGTACTAACAAGGAGGAAAACAACATAGGTCCTACTGAAAATGAAACTCAAAATTTTAGATTTCTTCAATGATTAAAAAGAAATAGAATAATTTATATTGCCTAGTCTTTAAAACTCACTCTATTCCTTTAACAGATATACAACCATTCACTTTAAATTTTAATATACAGTGTATTCACTGGTTACTTAGTAAAAATTGGCATTTTTAATATTTTATATGATACACAAAGAGTAAATATTTCACAGGTAAAAACTAATTATAGGGTTAAATTCACTAGTACATATTTATGCATTACATATTATTTGCATATTAAATAAGTATCTGGTATTTAGGGTAGCAATATTCTCACATAGTGAATGCCACAGGTGTTGAGTTGCCTAGAAAATAATATGTGCCTCATATATATGAATTGATATTTGGAAATATATTAGCTCTTTACAACAAAAATTCTAGATATCTCAACAAATACCTAAATTGTCTTCAGTTACTTATTTTTCCAGTTTAATCCTAAATGCAAGGCTTGCACAATAAATTTGCTCCATTAGTATTAATTATGATTATACTTCATTAGCTACATCAACACCTGAGTGATAACAATGAGAACGAATGAATGTTTTAGTTACTTTATTTGTGTCATTTGTGCACAAATTTCTTGAGCTACAAATTTCTTGTGCTCATTTTCTTGAGCTGTATCAAATTACTTCATCAATTAATATAAGGAATGGATAGAAATAAATATGGTTGAAACTAAAATGTGAATCAAGTTCATTGATGCTATGACAGTAACTTTAAGCTTCATCAGAAAAAGAACAAAGACCATGGTTTACAGAAAGAAAGAAAGGAACAAGGAAGGAAGGGGAGGGGAACGGAAGGGAGGGAAGGAGGGAGGGAAAAGTAAAAAAGAAAAAAACAAAAAGAGAAAGAAAGAGCAGTTTCTCTTTGAGTTAAAGCATGGACACTTCAGATAACTGGGAGCTGAACTCAATGTCATGTATAATTACACGCATAATAAACACATAATAAATAAAGATGACGCTGATTTATTATACACTTTAAAGTAATCAGAGCATAAACTATGTACTAATATGGCAAGTTTATCATAATGTAAACAGATCTAATATGTTCATAGAGAATATAGGGAAAGTGATAGTAAGCTCTGAACATTTCTCAGAAAATCAGTAAATAAATGATATTAGAAGTAGATCCAAACACACTAAGAAGGAACAACATGTACAAAGACTAGCCAGAAGGGATTCATATTACATTTCACTACTAAGTGAGAGCTTGTATCTTTAATGCAGAATGAAGAGGAACCATAGATAAAGTGAGTGATTTCTATTTAGCAAGAATTAAAATGAGTTTAACCAAAAGGGGTCAACTTCTCATTCTAAACCTGCCAACCTGTATGTACGGAGTTTAGTGGTCAGTACATGGGGGTGAGCTCTGACACTGAAGGAAAACCAGCCCTGGAGGTAGGGGTCAGACCCAGACTTGGGACCCACTCACATGCTTGCCTTCATTTGATAAGCAAATTTCCAAATCAGTATACCATTGCACAAGCATCTACTACAGTATCTAGTCATTTATAAAAAGTTCTGAAAACTTATAAATTTATAGATAATAATTTTTAGGAAAAGGTATCCCACGCTCCCTGAAAAATTAAAAATAGAATTACTATATGATCTAGCAATACTACTTCTGGGTAAATACCCAAAAGAATTGAAAGCACAGTCTTGTAGAGATATTTGCACACTTAGTTCATAGCAGCACTTTCACAACAGCCAAAAGGTGGAAGCAATCCATGGGTTCATTGATAGATGAAAGGGTAAATAAAATGTGGTATCGCATACAATGGAATATTATTCCACCTTAAAAAGTAAGGTAATTTAATATATGCTACAACATGGATGAACCTTGAAGACATTGTTAAGTGAAATAAGCCAGTTACAAAACGATAAATATTGCAGGACTCCAGTATTTATATGAGGTACCTAAAGCTCTCTAATTCATAGAGAAAGAAAGAATGGAGGTTGCCATAAGGAATTAGGTGAGAAAGGAAAAAATTAGGGTGTTTTTGTGTGATGGAGATAGTTTCCTCTTTGCAAGATGAAGAGTTATGAAAATTGCTTGAATAACAATTCAAATGCACTTAACAATACTGAACTGTACACTTAACAATTGGTTAAGATGGTAAATTTTATGTTACAAATATTTTATTATAATCACATATAGATCTCATGACTGTTACAATGTAGTTTTTAAACATAGTTAATGTAATCAGATCTGACTAATGCAATCAAAATGATGCAACTTGTATAGATAATATTATTTTAAATGACATAAACTTGGAGCAATGGTAAAACTGTTTTATGCTTTTGGGGAAATGTTAAAATAAAACTCTGATTAATAAAAACAGTGCAAATGAACATTTATCATTAAAAATTAAAATTAATTTTTATAATGAGAAAAATGCAGTAAAGTCTAGGAAATAATGGTATAAACAAAAGGAACACTAAATAAAAAGTTGATTTAGATAAATTCTATCATTTATTTAATAATGTTTATTAGCAGTAATATTTATATTAAGTTGACATAACACATAAATAATTATAGCTCAAAATAGTTCAAACATGTTAAAAGAACATCGTAGGTCTTGCTTAGGTTTATTTTCATGTGAATGGTTTATTTAACTGCTGCCACTTCATTTTTGTCTTCATAATACAAGTATTTTTTGATTACTCATGAATTTAATAATTTTATTGAAAACATGCTATGGCCAAATAATATTCACTTGACAGTATGTGAACAGTTGTGAATTAAACAGACATGACTCTGACTGACTGACACATAATGATTAAACAATAAAAACATATGAGAGAAGACAGTTATGAAAGGGAAGAATTGAATGCCGCAATATTATATAAATAGAATACTGATGCTTCTCTTTACTACTAGACCTGGTGACATAAATGTACAGACCCAGGACTTGGTTTCAATCAGAGTGCCACAGTTGTGTAAAGTTGGGCAAGTTTATTGACACTAACAAGTGCTAATCTTTCAGATACTATGATAGCCTAGATCATAATTCATGAAGAGCTACATAACTCTTCTGTTTTGTAGTCATTATCAAAATATATTCTTAGCTAAGCTCCCAAAAATAGTACATGGCAAGCAGGAAATCCTTAACTAATTAAAACTTCCTTATCTCAGCTTTTTAGTTAATTCACAAAGACTAGTTTACTTATCATAAATTAATAAAAAAATATTTAAAGGATTTAAAGAATTAGTTTTACACAAGCAATCTACCAAGTACCAAGATAAAAACCTATGTACATAATTTAGAATGTTTCAGCTTGCAGTTGTGATGGTTAAGGATACTAATCAGCTCTGGTTTTCATAAGGAACATAGCACCAAATCAGAATGTGTAGTAATGTTGACAAGTACCTCAAACTTAATATCACTTGAACTAATGTATGTGGGAATTTCAATTTAAACAAAAGTAAGCTCCAAGTTTATTTCACTTCTTTTTTGCTTTGTTGACATCCCTTGGAAGTTGTTACTGTAAACATTTCCAGTCTTCCAAACTTTTTCTCTTTTGTATTTCTGCTTACTGAAAGTTCTCAAATAAAGTATTAGTACTAGAAGCTTCTTTACAAATGACGCTGCTGCTAAATAGAGAACGAGCTTTCCAAATTACTTTCAGAGGGGATCTTTATTCATACACAAACTCACTTCAGTAGATTGGTCTTAAGAAACAATGTATCCAATAACTCTCAGAGGAGAGAAAGCTTCCTGTATTAGTCCATTACAGATGCTATGAGGAAATATCATAGATTGGGTGGCTTACAAACAACTGAAATTTATTTCTCATAGTTTTCAGGGTTGGAAGTTCAAGGTTAAGGCACTAGCAGATTCCGTGTCTGGTGAGGGCCCTCTTCAGTGGTGGTGCCTTTTCATTTTGCCCTCACATAGTAGAAGCTCCATAGGCTTCTTTTATTTTATTATTTATTTATTTATTTATTTTTGAGACAGAGTTTCACTCTTGTTGCCCAGACTGGAGTGCAATGGCACAAACTCAGGTCACTGCAACCTCTGCCTCCCAGATTCAAGTGATTCTCCAGCCTCAGCCCCCCGAGTAGTTGGGATTACAGGCATGCACCACCACACCCAACTAATTTTGTGTTTTTAGTAGAGACGGGATTTCACCATGCTGCTGGCCAGGCTGGTCTTGAACTCCTGATCTCAGGTGATCCACCCAACATGGCCTCTCAAAGTTCTGGGATTACAGGCATGCACCACCATGCCTGGCCCCTAGGTCTCTTTTATGGGAGCACTGATTCCATCCATAAGGGCTCCACTCTCATGACTGATCATTTCCCAAAGACCCCACACTAATACCATCACCTTTGGAATTAGTGTTTAACCATATAAAGTTTGGGTAGACACAAACATCCAGACAACAGCACTTCCCAAATGGTATAATTATAGAAGCATCAAGATTCTATTACCCGACAAATAATGTTCCTTCCTGCTCAAAGATTCCTGGAATTCATTGGCAAAGGTGTGTAGACTTTATTTCTGCACTTTCATCAAAATGCAAATGGCACTGGCAAAGGTAAAGCTGTGGCATAAATTCACATAGAAGCATGAAGGATGACTAAGAGGTTATTTAGTTTTTAGAGCAGTTCTTTAGGGTAGTCTTTAGCTAAAAAGTTTTTTAAAGTAGATTTCAACAGCAAGTTTTTCTTAACGGTCTTTATACCTAAAGAGGAATACAGTAACATAAAGCATAATAAACCAGGCGGGGCACAATGGCTCAGCCTGTAATCCCAGCACTTTGGGAGGCTGAGGTGGGTGGATCATGAGGTCAGAATATAGAGACCATCCTAGCTAACACAGTGAAACCCTGTCTCTACCAAAAATACAAAAAATTAGCCAGGCACAGTGGCATGCACCTGTAGTCCCAGCTACTCGGGAAGCTAAGGCAGGAGAATCGCTTCAACCTGGAAGGCAGAGCTTACAGTGAGCCAAGATGGCGCCACTGCACTCCAGCCTGGGCAACAGAACAAGACCCCATCTCGAAAAAAGAAAAGAAAAGAAAAGAAAAGAATAATAAACAAAAATACAAACTGTTTTTGAATAAAGGCAAAGACTAGAATCAGTGACAAAAACTATACTTTGTCAGGCAGAATCACAGAATATTGGAAATTTATGAGGATATTTTCATTACAAATTTTGAGCATAAATATATATAAAATATATAATATACATATTGAAAACATATGTAAACAGAAATTAATTGATATAAACAGATAACTGACTAAATTAAACAACCACCTAATGACTATTTGAACAAATAAGAAAATATATAAAGCTGATTTTTTATATTCACACTAGTTACATCTATTAAGTTGCTCAGAATACTGAACTAGCAAGTACTGATTCATTGCTCCTAGAGTTAGCATTCCTGTGAGAGTCTAGTCACAACATTTTGTTTTATATGTTTCTGTTTAAAGAAGCATTAATACAGGTTGTCCATTTATTAATTCTAAACTCTCACCCAATAGCACTATGTATGCATACATGTCTGAAAGAGGATAATCTGACACACGGATTTGCTCAGTAAGGCACATCACAGCTGGCAATAGGAACATTTGGTGATTCAAAATTTGCTGCTCTGTACACATCTGTGAAGGACCTAGAAAGTACTGCAAATATTAATTTTAGGCTTCTAAAATTTCACTGAGTAGGCAAATTTGCAAATAAAATCAGAATCAAATGTACCTGCGTTTTGATGCTCTTTTAGCTCTCACCTGTGTGATACTAGGTTAATGGTATACACCTAGTTTCCTTATCTAGAAGATTTAGATGTTTATTAGGCACCTTTAAATACTATTACTGGTGAATTTCTTGACACTCAGCATCTCTAGTCTAAATTCAGCATGCCAGGTACTCCATAATCTAAATCTTTATCTATCCAGACTTGTTTCCCTCTCCATGGAAACTTACATGCCTTTAATAAAGAAAGAGTATATTCATTTCTAGCCACCAAACATCACATACTCATACACTGACTTACATATAATCCATCCGCCCATTTATCTCATCTATTACCAAACATTAAGCTCACAAACAATGTTGCTGAAAATACAATGGCCAGTGACACAGGTAAGATCCTAACCCGCTAGTGGTCATATTCTAGTGAGAGAGACAGATAATAAACATGTAGATAAACAGATCTGTATAAATTCCAGTAGTTGGAAGTGCAATTAACTAAAAATAAAACAGAGTGATGATTTAGAGATAATTGTAGGTCAGAAAATATTTTAAGTAGTGTTATCAGACAAGAACTTTTTAAGAAGGTGGTAATTAAGCAGAGATCCAAATAAAGTAATAGCATAAAAGCAAACACCTGGGGCAGAGGAACATCAGTGGCAAATGCTGTGATGCGGGAGTGAGCTTGGTGTTTCTGAGGAAGAAAAAGAGGGTGAGAAGAGCTGACACAGAGGGAGTAAGAAGGAGCCAAAGGCCAAATCACAAGTGCCGTGGCCCATGATAATAGAGTCCAGATGTTATTTTAGGTGTGACTGAAACTCCCTGTAAGTAGAGCAGTGTTGTAATACATTATAAAAGCATCACTCTGGTTGTGAGGTGAAGAATGGGATATGCAGAGCAAGAGTAGAAACCTGAGGCTCTCGCTATGTGTTCCAAGCAAAGAGAGGATGGTGGAAATGGTGGTGTAAAGTCATTGTGTACCGGGTATAGTTTAAGACAAAGCAACTGAAATATGCTGATAGACTGGCTGAAGGGCTTAAGAGAAAAGGTGGAATTAATGATTTTTGTTGGATAAGTGGTGAGAAGAAGTACTGAAATGTGCTGAAATAAATTAAATAAGAGTGAGTTTGGTGAGTAAGACAACATAACCAATGGTTCTGGTTTGGCCATTTAAAGATGAGAGGTCTGTCAGATATCAAAACACGAGGGAGGCAGAAACATAAAGGAATAAAGCAATATGAAGATAGGACTGGAAACTAGAAACAATAAATAAAATGTACTGTCAGCCATCCTACGATATGACTTTTCCGAGGTCATTAAGCATAGTAATCACTGAGTCACTCAGTAAGCAAGTATTTATTAAGTGACTACTATGTGTCTGTACGGTTCTAAGTGCCTAAGACGCAAATCATTTCCATTTGTCCTTATGCTCTCATATTTTTGAAGACTATCACTGCTACTGCATTGATCAATTAAAAAAAAAACTGCAAATCAACTAAGCTAGCAATGTCATGCATCAGTTTCCAGGTTGACAGAATAAATGCATTTTCTAGTATCACATCTATAATTGAACTCCACAAAAAACTGAATTACATATTAAAAGACAGTTAATCTCTTAATTCCTGAAATATCACACAACACAGCAAATACAGACACTGGGTAGATAATGTTTATGAACACTTTTGTCCAAATCATGGGTGAAATTTTTCTACTCATTTTTAGTTCACTATCAACAATAAACTGGTCTATTTGAACAGTATTTGCAAACTTATTAATCCATTAAAATAACAAAGTTCAACTGTCTATCAAATAATGGCAGCAAAGTTTCTAAAAATCCAAAAAAAAATGGGCAGGAGCAAAAAAAATAACATAATGATTAAAGTAGAAAGTATATATTTTTTGGCAATAAACAGAAATCTGTCTGGGAAGTTAAATGGTACATGCAAGGGGACAGAGACAAGTACTAAAGGAGCAGAACACACAGGCTTGAGGATGAGGATGAGAGATTCTCTGGGTTTACTGGTAATGCCTGGATCCTCCTGGTGCTCCTGCTGTCCTACAGACACACGACCATAACCATGGTCACTGTCCTCAGTGGGCAGTTAGTGCTTCTAGTGCTCATTACTACCCACTGAGTAATAAGGGTCATTACTGCCTTTTGATCACTTAGTGAATTAGTCCTCTAATCAGTAAAGACTCCATCTCCAATCACACATCTAAATTTCCAACCCTTGCTAGGACCTACCACCAGCATCTCATCGTTCCTCTCCACTTCAACTTAAGCTCTCAATTTCTAGACCGACCCTTTGATTTAAACATACTCTGGAATTTCTGACACATTCCTCTATTTCTTGGTTTTAAATCCTTAACTCAGTCTCGCTCATCCCATAAAAATGGTTCATGAGCCAGTTTGGTAGTTTTGGAACTGGACTTTGATCCAAAAATTCTGATTAGCTTTTGTTTCTTCTGGCTCTCCATCTAGTAACAAAACGATGCTGCTGATACCCCTGACAAATATTTTTAAGGAAGTTGAAAATTCATAGGAGCATTTAAAATCCATAATTTTGATATAAACAATTATCTGTGTAATGCTAAAAAAAAGGTGAAAAATATTTTGTTCTTCTTACAAAAAAGACTACCTTTTTACCTCTTAATTTAGATGAGAAACAAAAGTTCTGTTATTTAAAGGACCTTCTCAGCAGTCTTGTGAAATAAGCCTGTGCATTTGTCAAAAGAAACTATTGTCAGTACTTCAAACATTCTAATTCAAATAGCACAGATAATGTAAACTCACTTTAATCTTCTTGAAAATGTCTGTGAACTAGGAAAGAAGAAAAACAAAACCTTTTGCTCTTGATGTTGCATTTTATGAGTGATCCTTTACTTCTTTGCTGATTAAAAAGCTGATTCTCTGTTTCTTTGCCGATTTAATGAGGATTCTCTTAAATGCCATTGTCGTTTATGGAGAATATGCGCCAGGAAGACTTTACCTCAAAGGACTGAAAGGTCAGTCCGACGTGGTAGCCCTCAGACACTGTTATTTTCCACACACATTCTTTCATTGGGCGATAGTCATCAGGATAATTAGGAGACTGAATCTGTCCTTCATTTTTACGTATCTCACCTCCACAGATTGCTAAAGAAAGCAAAAAACAAATAACTAAGCCTAGACATGCCATTTCGTTTTCATTGTCTTCTATGTTAAAATTTAAGTTCAGCTCCTGTAGCTCAGTACATAAAGACCAGGCAATAAAAATCAAAGTTGACTGGTTTAATGTAGCAGATATTTATAAGATTAAAAAAAAAAAAAAAAACCTAGTCAAATAACTACCAATATCAGATAATGTCCAAAGAATAGATAGTTTGTAATCCCGTCTTAACAAAAATGCACTTTTTAACCTTTAAAAACTTTTAGTGGCTTTGTGAATTTATTCTCTCTGAGTTTGTTATGTGATTCTCTGAGTTGCTGCCTTTGGCCTTTCGAATGCAGGTAAAATAACTCATCAGAAACAGAATTCATCCCAAACAGAATTCACCGGGGCTGTGGCAGTGAGTTAGTGTCGTGTGTGCAGTGTCTGTGTCTCCCTCTAAATAATCCTCTTCACTGCTAGGCAGTTAATCCTTAAAACAAAATGCTTCAGTTTACTTAAAAGTTTAAAGGAAGCAGAAATCTTCTGTCTTCAAAATTACTTAAATTGCTGTACTAGGAAGTGTCTCCTCCACCCACAACCTGGCAAGAAAGGAGCTTGTTTTAAAGCCAAGAAAACACAATGCCAGTTTATTGTTTCAGAGAAGCATAAAACAAAGCATTTAATAAGTCCTTCCTCAAATGCTGACTCTCTTATTTAGATAAAGCATGGCCCAGAAATCGGCACAATTACTTTCTGTGCAATTTCCTCTAATAAAAAGTATTTCAGGAATACAGGGACCAAACAGACAGAAAATCAGTACAATGGAAAATGATAATTTCTTCATAACATTTTAAAACTATCATGAAACAATGAAACTTTAAGAGTGCTTGCACCAGTTGCTTTTTTCCCCACGCATCCTGAGCACATTCAGATATTATTATGTCACTGATACCAGAAAACAGATTGTTCTTGTAATTTAAATCACTGAGTATTTTTATTAAAATTATCTGTATGAATATTAAAATACAGATTCAGAAAAATTCATAATTTAAAAATATGATCACAATGTCATTGTAATGAAATGAAGAAACGGACATTTCTGTTGAGATATAAGATGAACTACTCCCCAAAATTCAATGTGACTTGCCTTCATAGACAGCTGCAAAGCCTTTTCCTACCCAATTACTGCTGCTACGAAACTCAATCCACATTCTGCTGTCTGTAGAAGTGAGAACTTCAGGTACTTTGTCCCCACAGAATCTACCTAAAAGAAATAAAAGAATAAAGAGAAACTCCTAAGTAGGACTCTATAGTCTACTTTCTTTTCGTACTAGGCACAAATAATATGTAAACACTGACTTAGTTCACATTTCTATTCCAAGTGATTACAGCCACAACTAGGTCTTAATATTTACTTACTAATGGTAGATCAACAAAACAATATCTTCTTATCTATTTATGAAGTATTTGAACATCAGCCTGAAAGTAACTGACTGATGTCAGTATCATTACCATATATAGAAGTAAGATGGTTCCTCAAAAACAGTATTTGAAAAAGATCAAATGATGCATCAAAGTGGGGAATATTATTTAATAGGGAACAGAAAAAGGTGCAAGTCACCCTAAGAAAGTAGTTTCAAATTGTCAGCCTGGCCAACAGCAGGGAAATGACTTGGTTAAGAATGTGCTCTCAGTCAAAGTGGAGTTCTTTATTCAGCCAGGTTCAATAATAACACCTGAGGAAAACCCTGAGGCTACTCTTAATATCTTCTGTACCTGAACACATTCCATCTCTTCTACAAAGCTGTAATATGTAGTGTTATAGGCAAAATAACAAATACTTTCAGGAGACTTGAGCATGAGTTCTAATTTCTTCTAATTCTGTATCTATAAATATGAATTACAACAAATGAATATAATATCTGTCATTCCTTTCTTTCTTCCTCTTCTTTCCACAAATATTTATGCTTATGTCTGCCTTTATGCTCTAAGCTTTCACATGATCACAAAATGCCTAAATACGACAAAAAGCACATGCAATAATTCTACAAACATATTACAATGTTATCCATTTTTATGTGTCTCTGGAAATGGCATACATCGTTTTAGTGTATGAAAAATGGTAGCCAAATTGCATAAAGCAAGTTTGTCCTAACAGCTAACAGGTGAAGACATAGTTTCCTAAATTGCAAAGCAAATTAGAGGCAGGTAATACAGAGTAGTGTGTTTTAAACAAATTAGAGGCAGGTAATACAGAGTAGTGTGTTTTAAACAAATTAGAGGCAGGTAATACAGAGCAGTGTGTTTTAAACTGTAGCGTACATCTGAATTTCTAGGAAATCTATTAAAATGCAAACCCTAATTCAGAGTATATAGAGTGGGATCCAATTTTCTATAATTCTAGCAACTTTCTGGATGATTCTGATGCTACCAGCCTAAGTGCTGCACTTCTTGGAGCACAGTCTTGGAAGATATAGTAGGGAAAGATTTTCACACTAAAACCATGATTACACTGTGTCACTCTGGTCATCCATTATACACTAAGCCATGTCATGCTGATGGTGCCTAAAAGGAAGTGTTTTTCAGAATTTCAACTCTAGATTTGTTTCTCCAATATGAGTTAAATGAAATATTTTTTCTTTGTCCTGTGCATGCACATGTAAAAAATTGCTTTTTCTAGGCTAAGAAAGTAAATGTAGAAGGCAATGGTTTCTTTAACCTGACTTACCAAATTAGTTCAATTACTTTTCTACATATCTCTTGGAATTACTATGGCTGCTGTCAGTTTTAATACAATTGTGTCCATTCAGTAGGTTTTAGATGTTAAAAATTCTATACGGTTCATCAACACAAGGAGAAACTACTTAAAAATAAAGAAAAAGTCACACCCTCAAAAAGGATCAATATAGAGTAGATGTTTGCGTGCTTCAAACAGCTCTCACCTTTAAGTAAAACAGAGGGCAACAGTAAACTGCCTGTGCAAGTTAATAGTGTGGTCTGTGGTTAAACGTTGGCAACAGACTTTCATGAGCACCAAATCTAAGCTACAATTTAAGACACAAACTCCAAGTGTCTTCTCAGCCACAAAAAGCTCTCTGAGAAGCAAAATTGTGATGTCTACAGTAAGAGCTGATATGCTTGGCATAGGAAGCCAGCTACCAAACATGTACCTAATAGCTCTACTACTGGCTTAGCAACAAAACAAAAACAAAACACATAAGTACACTATCTATCTATCTATCTATCTATCTACCCACAGTTAGCTTTTTTTTTTTTAATCAAAACTTATTCTTAAGGCAAAAATACAGAAACATTGTGAGGAGTTCTCATGATAGGCACAATACATGAGAAAACTAGTCTAAATCATTATGTTTAAATCCAGGTATTAAGTTACCTCGTAACTTAAGCTAGCTCAAATTAATTAATCAGTCCATGTATTTATCCATTTGCCTGTCTTTGAGTATTTGGGGTATGGTAGAAAAAAGTATAATTAAAATAAAAATAATGTTAGTCACGTATATTTTTAACTCTAAGATGACTCTTGAAAGAGTTGGTTGATTTTCTTTGGACAGGACAGATTAGATATACAGCCACATAAAAGGTAAAAGATCTCTTACCAAGGAGAGGTGATTTCCTCCAGTACCCATCTCTTACTTCTATGTAGTCATACCAGCACAAACTACTCTTGTATAGATCCATCGTTGTAAAATTTAAAACAATCTGAAAAATGGAGATAAATAAGCAACAGAGTAAAAATGATTCTATCTATAGACAGTGATTTGATTCCTAGAGGTAAGGAGCCCTGGTCTACAGTAAAAATGCATGTATTGCTAATTCCTTTTCTATATTATAATTACCCTAATTTTTTTTCTGAACAAACAGAATTGGTAGTACTTTTCTAAAATATGGATTCAGTACTGATTGATGAAAAAACATCATGTTTTCTCATTCTCTTTAACTGTTTAACATTGTCAGAAGAAGTACAATATGAGTAGTTGAACAAATTAGATATTTTAGCAATTAACCCAAAGTTTCTGTAAAGTTAATCTTGACAATCTTGACAATTGTAAAGCAAATAGAAATTTTTATTCAAGTAGTTTTTTTTTTAAATTTTCCTAATATAAACATGGCTTAAATCGTGAAGAATTCTAATTTTTCCATGAAAATCTTTTAAAAAATAATTTATTTCAAAGACAACCTGTTAGACATCTATAATTATGTTAAAAATAACCACTGTGTGCCATATTCCCAGAACATATAATATCATTGTGTATGTTGCAATGTTTTAAATACAGTCCTAGAAATAGAATTTATCCATCTAACGATAATCAAAGGCAGATGTCACTATGTTTCTCTAGATCCAAATATACGTATCCAAAGACCTTTCAAGTTAGAGCATCTTGTACATGACCCTTATTCTGTGCTTTATTTTGAAATGATGCTGTTGTGTAAAGATAAGAGCAATTCTTGGAAAGACAACTTTCTTACTGCTTTATAAAAGGACTTTACTTTTCAAACAGTTAACTCGTTTTTTTTTTTTTTTTTTAGTTGATTACACCAAAAGTAAAGGCAAACTTACAGGAGAAATGTGCTTATCTGAGGCAATGAAATTCATTTGGATGTTTTTCACATTCAAAAGCTCATTCTAACTCTATCGTGCTTAAAACATCTGAGATGCTTAAGGCTCATAGTGAGCCAGTGCTGTACTCTAGAAATTGTGATGGACTTTGGCCAAAAGCAACAAATTATGAATATTTGAAATGCTCCTAGTACAAAACTATAGTTTGTAGCAATATTCAAAAGTCCTTTTTGCGAAAATACAAAAGGCTGAATGTGAAGTCTCAAAAGATAACAAAGGAAGGAAGAAATAAGAGAAAGAAGAAAGGGAGAGAGGAAGGAAAGAAAGAAGGAAAATAAAAACATAATCAATCAATACTGAATCTATATTCCAGAAAAGTACTACCAATTCTGTGCTGGAAAATATATGCTTCTCCCCTTTTTTGAACACAGTATTTAACAGAAAGGTAAACACTAATTATAGCAAATCAATACTGAATGAATTTACTTCTACCCCAAATGCCACAGATTCACTATAAATATTTCTCATTACATCTCATATCTAGGTACCACAGTGATCACTGATGAAACTGTACACCAAAGTTGGTTTCAAATGTCCATATAGACTAACATGTACTTTCCTAGTAACAAAGGAAGAAATCTGCCGCAGATAAGAAATTAGGGGTACAATTTTTTTAAATGTAGTGCATTAAGTTGTGGAATAAGTTGGGTTTTGTTTGTTTTTGTTTGTTTTGTTTTTGGAGACGGAGTTTCGCTCTTTTTGCCCAGGCTGGAGTACAGTGGCACAATATCAGCTTACTGCAACCTCTGCCTCCCAGGTTAAGGCAATTCTTGTCCCTCAGTCTCCAGAGTAGCTGGAATTACAGGTGCTTGCCACCATGTTCAGTTAATCTTTGTATTTTTACTAGCAGAGGGGGTTTTGCCATGTTGGTCATGCTGGTCTTGAACTCCTGGCCTCAGGTGATCTGCCCACCTTGGTCTCCCAAAATGCTGGGATTACAGGAGTGAGCCACCACACCCAGCCATAAATTGGTTTTAATAGAATCGTTTACTTATTTTTATCTTCCATCTTTGCAGTTTATCTTTTTTTTTTCTGTTTTTCTTTTTCTTCGCCTTATTGTAATTTTCCATTGTTTAATGTTTACAAAAATTTTTTAAATATCCAAAGAAAAAGCATTGATGATTTTTCCCAATACTCCTCAACACTTGATTATCAAAATGCTTTAGTATCTAATTTATTTTTATGAACTTCACAAAATACTTTCTCCTCCATCTCTAATACCAATGCAATGTTAGATTATACTCAGGATATAACTGGGAAATAGTATCTACTATTTTCCTTTAACTTTTTGTTTACTTTATGTGTTCTACAAATGGAGAATACTACCACTGCCTGATATTGCATTTAATTTTGCATTTATATTTTCCCTATACCTACCACCAAGGTTTCAACTCTATTTGATTATGTAAGAACTCATTTTTTATAGCAGAGAGAGCAAAACTTGAACACAGACATAGAAATCCCCCAAGGCTCATCTTCTGGCTTCCTTCTTAGATTGAAAGTTTATAATTTTTATAATGATGTGCTAATAGTTTTACTGTCTTCTTGATGAGGAAAAAAATAAAGCTAAATTAGAAGTATGCGTATTATCAATTTCATCCAAAATTAAAGAGTATGCTTGGACTACAAAACAATAGTTAATATTTGATGTCTTCACACACACACACACACACACACACACACACACACACACACACACTTCGATGGGGATAACCCTAAGCAGAAAATTTTTCTATCTTGCTTTTAATCTTTTAGTTTAAACACCAAGCACTGTGGAGGAACGTAACTGGTCTGACCTTAACATAAAACACAGAGTGGTTTAAAAGTAGAAAATGCAATAAAGACAGGTTTTCTAAAATCAAATCTTAGGGCTCTGACTATAGTAGTAAAATTTTGGCCTTTGACTAAGATTGCTAGCAGAATTCATACTTGAATA
This sequence comes from Sapajus apella, assembly GCF_009761245.1. Classification (NCBI taxonomy): domain Eukaryota; kingdom Metazoa; phylum Chordata; class Mammalia; order Primates; family Cebidae; genus Sapajus; species Sapajus apella. The sequence goes on from NW_022437117.1 coordinate 540,167, forward strand.
ACAAATCAAGCACACTTGGAAAGTATCTGGTTGTTTCACATTATATTATTTTATGTAAACATATTACGTCTTACCCCAAAGAATGATCAAATAAAAAATATATAACATAACTGTATACATATTTTCTTTTTGATGTAAGTATAAGTAACAACTCAAAATTAATTATAGCTCCCTTAGAGTATGAGACTGAGGGAACAATTTTAAGATTTCTTATAATCTGTTAGGAGTTTAAGTTGCAACGTTGAATAGATGCAATTGCTGCCAATTGTGCTTATTAAAGACTTTGTTTTACAATGCTGCAGAGGGAAGAATCGTGAAGAAAGGTAGATTAACAGTTCAAGGCACTAGATGTCTACAAGTCTCAAGAGAAAGATATATAATCAATGAACTTTTTTTCAGCACAAATAAGACATTATTGGCTACCTAAACAAATTCCATGAGCACCACTAACAAAGGCCAATTAGCAAAATATTTGCACCACACGTTATAAGGCTGAGGATAGAGAATGTACAAACCTTGTCAATTAGACTGATATTATTACATGGCTCTTTAGAGAGGGATATTGGAATCAAAACAGCAAGATAAAAATAGATTGCTGTGTTACAGCCAGAAGAAGCCTGGAGAAATCTAATAAACTTTCTAGAGTGATGATAGGGTTTTCCCCCCACAACCCACTCAGAAGTAAGGCTCAGAGAGAGTAAATCAGGGATCAATAAACTATAGCCAATGGGTCAAATTCTGCTTGCAGCCTGTTTCCATAAAAGTTCTATCAAAATCATTCCTCTACCACACGTTGTTTATGTCTGTTTCAATGCTACAGTGTTAGAAATCAGTATTTGTGACAAATACTGTATAGCCTGCAAAAAAAAAATCAGTATTTGTGACAAATACTGTATAGCCTACTGTATAGCCTATCCCTTCCACCTGTTCAACCAAGTGAGAATGCAAGAAGAAGCAGAGAGTGAGAACTAACCAGACACCTGAATCTACATTCACCTTGATCTTGGGATTCTCAGCCTCTACCTCTGTGAGAAATAAATTTCTATTGTCCATAAATTAGTTAGTCTAAGGTGCTTTGTTATAGCAGCATTAATGGACTGAGACTTCTCTTTCCTAAATTCCTACTATGCCCCTATATCTTTTTAATTGCCAATTTCTATAGATAATATTCTATAATATCCCTAAAAATACTCCTCCCTCTTTTTTTTCTTTTTCACTGTTAATGCTGACTACTACTTTTTCTGAATATAATACAATAGTTTCACAAGATGTGCTGTGGCTTATAATTTTACCCTTCTCCATTTCTTCGTACACTTTGTGGCCATGGTCATCTCAATACAGTTTGTTTCCCATCAAGGTTTTGAAATCAATGACTCTAGTCATAACCCAACTTTGCTGCCTCACCGTTCATTATCTCAAGCACATAAGCTTCATTCCACTCATCCCTAACTTCTTGCTATTGTGCTCTGGCAAAGTATCCCAATCTCAGCATCTATTCCCATTCCTTTACTTAAAGTTAAAAACTCTACACTTTCCCCTTCCCTGTTCCTTGAAATTCTTCACATCACTCAAAATCTTTATTAAACGCTACCATCTCTTCAGTCATGCCTGGATCTTCCAACAAGATCTGAGCTTTCCTAAAGTCCATCAAAAACTGTATTTTTTCAGTTATTTTTCAGAGTTTAGACATTATATTACTAGGTTATAAGTTTATGATAGCAAGAATTGATTTCACACATCAAAAGATATACCTATTTTAATAGAATAAAAATGTATTTATGTAGTAATTGCTAAATTTAAGCAATGTCTTTGGCAATATAAACATATTATTGTGAATTGACTCTAAATCATAGGTAAGTGGTTAAAAAGAAATATTTGCAAAAAATAGTCCATAGTTTCTAAATGGGCTATATAGGAAAAGAGAAAATTTTAAGTCTATTCAAGACATAAGCAATCTGCCCTTGTTCAAAGGCTAGTCAATTCTAAGGGATGCAAGAATCAATAGTATGCACTTCTATCAGCTCAATACAGCCACCCTCCTAGCTGCACATTCTGTATTATTGCCAACATCAAGAATAGCCTTAAATTCAACAGAAATCCCTCTGTACCTTTGGAGGCTCAATCCAAGAAAGACATACATGTGAACTGAAATTCTTATTTTTTAATTGTGGTACAATTATGTGTGCACAATATAAAATTTACCATTTTAATAATATTTATGTGTACAGTTCTGTGCATTAAGTACATTCACATTATTGTCCAACAATGACTGTATTTTTTAAAGAGAATATTTTTCTCCTGCCCGAAATAACATATGCTTAATGCAGATAATTTTTTAAAGGAACAAAGAAGAAAAAAAACTATTTGCAAACTCAGCTGGTAGAAATAAGCATGAATTTGATATATATACTTCCATAAATTTGTTTCTAATATACATAATTTAAAATTTGGACATTCTCATACCACTGACTTTTGATCTGCCTTAAAAATTTTATGATATATTGTAAAACATTTTCTCAAATCAGAGTTTTCTTTAAGCTTTCAAAATTAATTTTGTTTCCAATTTTCATTATTTTAATAAACAGCTACATTTGTGCACACTCAAATAATTGTTCTGGGATAAATACCTGGGCAAAAGTGCAGGTACAGTTTGTAAAATGTAATACAAATTACCCAATGTTCTTCAAAAAAATTATATTAATTTCTACTTTGAGGAGTTATCTTTATGATCACTTGATATGAACATTCAATTCCATCATTACTAACATGACAGGTGAAACATGACAATTTTGTTAGTTTAAATAGCATTTATCTGATAAAGAATAAGAATAAACAACTTCATATATTAATTGAATATCTACTTGCATTGATATTCTACTTCAATAAATTTTCTACTTTCTCAGTCATTTTCTGCTGTGGGGTGAATCTTTAGTTATTGGTTTATAACAGCTCTCTACATATGAATAACCCAATGGTCCCTCATCCTTATGTGTTATAATAGTCTCCAATTTCATTTTTATTTATGCATTTTATATTTTTATAAAACTAATTTTATATGGATGATCTGAACAAGTTATTTTAAATTTTCTTATTTTCAACTCATGTATTCAACATATCTCTTTCAGAAAGAAAAACGAAACACTGTTTTCTTTAGAAAATATGCAATATGAAGTAAAAGTTGTTTAATTTTCACATATCCTTTAAAATGATTTAAATATTATTTACTGAAAAAATCAATTTCCCAATTTATTTGAAAAACGATCCTTATAAGTGTATGACAGAAGTCTTCTATGCCCTCAGGCATAATTCTGGTCTTTTTAGTTTGTCCATTGATACAGAAGACTTTTTTGACATTGAATTACTGATGCTTCATAATATTTTTCTACTATCTTATAGTGCAATCCACTATCCTGCATTACCATTGTTTGTGAATTTGCCATGGTTATACCAACTATTTTATTTTTAAGATAAACTCTAGAAAAATTTGGTCTAGTACAAAACAAAAATCTATTGGAAGTTTATTTGGAATTACTATACATTAATTTGAGAACTGATAATTTAGAACCCTATACTTTTACATTTTGGTTCATGATGTGTTATTTTGTTTATTTTAGTCCCACAGTAAAGTTTCTGGTTTTCTAAAATATGTTATATTTTAATATATTTGTTTTTATTTGAATACCTCTAGTCTTGCTTAATTTTGGGTTATTTTGAATTTTAGAGAAAAAAAATCCCTATAATTAAAGAAAACTTTAGTAATTAGCTCTACCAAATGTCAGATGCCTCGCATGTGATGTTAGATAGGTTACTCAATTCTTTCTCTTCAGTTTCTTTGATAATTCTAGTACTGACCTCAGGAGGGTGCTGAGGAGATTAGAGAAGCTTGGCACAGAACCTAATATAGTGTAGGCACTCAGGAAATACTAGGTTTTTTCTATTTATTGTATTTTTTTAAAAAATCCTTCTACTCCTAATTATTCAATTGTTTATCACTAAACATATACATTGAATTCTAATTCACTATTTCTGAACATTTTCAGTTTTTTTTTTATTTTGACCTATCATTTTTCAAATTAACATATCTTATAACTTTGAAATACTCTCATATTATTCAAATCAGAAGAACTTCAGGCCAGGCATGGCTCATGCCTGTAATCCCAGAATATTGGGAGGCCGAGGCAGGTGAATCACTTGAGCTCAGAAGTTCAAGACCAGCCTGAGCAACATGGTGAAACACTCTCCCTTATAAAAATACAAAAATTAGCCAGGTGAGGTGGTGACTGTCTGTAATCCCTGCTACTCAGGAGGCTAAGGTATAAGAATTGTTTGAACCGGGCAGAGAAATTTGCGGTGAGCCAAGATTGTGCCATTGCACTCCAGCCTGGGCAACAGAGCAAGACTCCATCTCAAAAAAAAAAAAAAAAAGAGTTGCAATTGTCATAATTTATAAAATTTATAAATAATACAGATTGATTTAACTTATTTATATAACAGCCATGTGTTTATATTCATATAATAAGCTGTATATTGCTCTATTTTTATTGCATGGTATGAGATGTGCCTTTCAGAATTTTACTTGTTTAAAAAATAAATGAATAGCCTTCACAGTGTTTGTAATACTTTTAAGATACATTTTATCACATGAGAGGTATCCAAGAATTTAGGAAAACTGCCTTGAGAAATCATCTTGAGCAGCTTCATTTTATGAATATTTCTTTGTTCATTCATTTTATATGGGTATTAACTTATCAAATTTTTAGTGCTCATTAAATCTCTTTTGATAACTTAATGTCCAAAACTGTACATTTAAAATGTTTGAAATGAAGGTATTTTTGCAAGCTTTGATTTATAACAAAGGTGAATATGCAGCCAACTATATCCAGTGAAACTATACTTTCATAAATTGAAGTAAAAAATCCATTTTCAAACAGAAAAAAACGTAAATTTTAAAAGCAATCTATAATGTAACCTATAGGCAGGACCAAAATAAGCCATAATAAAAGTCAGAAAAATGAGTGGATATGCTTAATAACCAGAATATATAAAAACTTCTACAGTTGAACAACAAAATCAAATAATCTGATTTAAACATTGGCAAAAGGCTTGAATAAAGATTTCTACAAAGACGTTATACAAACAGCCTTTAAGCACGCAAAAAGGTGCCCAAGTAATCACTAGAAGATGTTCACTAGTCATCAGAAAAATTTAAATCAAAACCATAATGAGGTATCATCTGACACATAGCAGGATGGCTACTACCAAATCAACAGAAAATAACAAATGTTGGTGAGGATGGAAATAAATTAGAACCCTGACGCACTCTTAGGATTTTGAAATAATGCAACCACTATAGAAAAGAGCATAAATGTTCTTCAAAAACTTAAACATAGAATTACCTTATGATTCAGGAACCTCATTTCTGGATAGATAACCAAAATAATTGAAAACAGGGTCTCTGAGAGATATTTGCAATCTCAGGTTCCTATCAGCACTATTAAAAATGCTCAAGAGGTAGAAGCAACCCAAATGTCTACGAATGAATGAAAACATAAAGAAAATGTGGTGTATTCACACAATGGAATATTATTCAGGCTTTAAAAGTAAATCCTGTCACATGGATGAACCTTGAGGGCATTATGCTAAGCGAGATAATCCAGTCACAAAGGGACAAATACTCTATGATTCAAGTCATATGACGTATCTCAAATTCACAGAAACAGAATGCAAAATGATGATTGCCAGGCACAAAGGGATGGAGGGAAAAGGGATTTGTTGGGTTTAGTAAGTATGGAGTTACAGTTTTGCAAGATGAAAAAGTTCGGAGATCTGTTTCGCAACAGTGTGAATATACGTAACATACTGAACAGTACAGTTAAAAATAGTTAAGGTGGTAAATTTCATGCTATGTAGTTTTTACCATAATAATATTGTGGTTTATTTTGGGACAATAAATAATGAAAATCCTTGGTAGTATTTGCACATGTAAAAATAATGTTAAGTGCAAAAGACAATGGTGTTTCATTTGTGTGATTTAAAAAAAGGCATCAACAAATATGCAAAATATTATCTTATAAAAAGGGAATAATCTTAAATGTTTTAAGATTCTTTTTTGAATTTGGAAAAGGCTAAAGATACCAATTAAATATAACTTTGTTAAGAATGAGAGCTGGTAGAAAGAGGGTATCAAATGATAGAATATGCATTTAAAACTTTCAAACCAGAAGAGAGAAAAATACGAAATGAGAAAAAAGCTGTTTTGATTACAGTAGTCTTGTAATATAGTTTGAAGTCAGGTAGCGTGATGCTTTCAGCTTTCTTTTTTGTTTTATGCTTTTAGTTTTTTTTTTTTTTTTTCTCAAGATTGTCTTGGCTATGCAGGCTCTTTTTTGTTTCCATATGAAGTTTAGCATGTACTGGTACCAAAACAGAGTTATAGACCAATGGAACAGGACAGAGGCCTTAGAAAGAATGCCACACAGCTACAATCATCTGATCTTTGACAAACCTGACAAAAACAAGCAGTGGAGAAAGGATTCCCTATTTAATAAATGGTGCTGGGAAAACTGGCTAGCCATATGCAGAAAGCTGAAACTGGACCACTTCCTTAAATCTTACACAAATATTAACTCCAGATGGATTAAAGATTTAAATATAAGACCTTACATCGTAAAAGCTCTAGAAGAAAACCTAGGCAATACCATTCAGGACATAGGCATGAGCAAGAACTTCATGACTAAATATCAAAAGTAATGGCAACAAAAGCCAAAATAGACAAATGGGATCTAATTAAACCTAAGAGCTTCTGCACAGCAAAAGAAACCAACACTAGAGTGAGCTGGCAACCAGTAGAATGGGAAAAATTTTTTGCAATCTACCCATCTGACAAAAGGCTAATATCTGGAATCTACGAACTTAAACAAATTTACAAGAAGGAAACACAACCCTATCAAAAAGTGGGCAAAGGATATGAACAGACACTTTTCAAAAGAAGATGTTTATGCAGCCAACCACTAACATATGAAAAAAAGCTCATCATCATCACTGGTCATCAGAAAAATGCAAATTAAAATCACAATGAGATACGACCTCACACCAGTTAGAATGGCGATCATTAAAAAAATCAGGAGACAGATGCTGGATAGGATGTGGAGAAATAGGAATGCTTTTACACTGTTAGTGGGAGTGTAAATTACTTCAACCATTGTAGAAGACAGTGTGGTGATTCCTCAAGAATCTAAAACTAGAAATACCATTTTACCCAGCAATCCCAGTATTGGATATATACCCAAAGGATTATAAATCATTCTATTATAAAGACACATGCACACACATGTTTACTGCGGCACTGTTCACAATAGCAAAGACTTGGAACCAACCCACCAATGTCCATCAATGATAGACTGACTAAAGAAAATGTGGCACATATACACCATGGAATACTATGTGCCATAAAAAAGATGAGTTCATGTCCTTTTGCAGGGACATGGATGAGACTGGAAACTATCATTCTCAGCAAACTGACACAAGATCATAAAACCAAACACCGCACGTTCTTACTCATAAGTGGGTGTTGAACAATGAGAACACACAGACACAGGAACATCACACACTGGGTATTTTGGGGGCTGGGGTTTAGGGGAGGAATAGCAGGCGGTGAGGCGATTGGGGAGGCATAGCATTAGGAGAAATACCTAATGTAGATGACGGGGCAATGGATGCAGCAAACCACCACCAGAGAATGTGTATACCCATGTAACAAACCTGCATGACCTTCACATGTTCCCCCAAGCTTAAAGTATAATAAATAAATTTTTAAAAAAGAAATAAGACAAAAGCAAAATGTAGTTCAATACATAAGAAGGCAAAGGGGGAGAACAAAAAAGGCATGGATTACAATGTAAATAAGAAATAAAAACACACCAATAGTCACAATAAATAGAACTACAATAAGCTCACTAACTAAAGACAAAACTTGCCATCATCGATTAAACGAAAAATAAACTGGACTGTAGACTGTCTAAAACACCCCAATAGTCATGATAAACAGAACTACAATAAGCACTATAATTAAAAACAAAGCCTGCCATTCACTGTCTAAATAAAAATAAACTGAATTGGATATCTGAAACAAAAAGTTGGAAATTATTGAATGTTTAGAGCAGGACAAAGATATACCTGGTAAACATATTAATCAAAAGATAAATGTAGCTTTATTAATAATAGACAAAATAGAGTTTTACCTGAACCATTTCTAGAAATAAACAAACTCATTATACAGTGATAACAGTTTAATACATCAGAGAGATAAAATATAATAAACATGCATATAAAATGATACAGCATAAATTAAAACAATAATTAACAAGACTGTAAAGGCAATTAACAAATTTACCACAGTGACAAGTATTTGTAAATATCTGTTAAATCCAACAGACACAACAATAATATAGAGACTATATGAATATCACAATTAAGATGAATGCACCGAACCATTGCACAAAACATATTTTTAAAGCAAAGATTAGTCATGAATACTGGTCACTTCCAAGGTCATATCAGGCTGAAGCTATTGAGAAGACACAATGATAGTCCTTTACCTAAATGTGACACAAGGAGAGATAAATAGGAAAGGATGTTTGAAAAAACAACGTTTGCAAAGAAGAAAAACACATTACAGAAAAAAAAATATATGGGTTAAGGAGAAATAACAAACAACAGAAAAAATTAGAATTGAAACATAACAAATACTCTATTTTACGCTGGTGGAATTCAGGTAAGGTAGTTCTGAAGGGAAAATTACAGCCTTCAATGTTTACATTGGAAAAGAAAACATGCTTGAAATTAATGAGTTAAATTCCCAGCTCAAGAAGTAAGAAAGAAAAAATCCAGCAGAATGAAACCAAATATTAGGAGAAAGAGAATAAGAAAATAATAAAGACACAAGGATTAAAATGAGTTAATATTGTTCATTGGCCTCTTAAAACAATCCAATTTATTCACTAATCATAAATAATATTAAGAAAAATAATAGAGAAAATGATAGTTTTTTTCTTCCTATTTGCAACATTTTTGGAAATATACTTTTATAGATAATCATACATACAAGAAAAGTAAATTAACACTGAATGCTAATGGTGAGAGTTTTGAAGTTGGACAGGAGAAATGTTTTTCCCAGATATTAACTTGCTGTTGTGAAACAATTTAATTGGGTTAATCTTGCTCCCAAACTTTTCATGTTGTATGAGGTTTTCTGACTCTTATTACAAGAACTTCCATAGAAATTGATCAACACCTATAACCATATTACAACAAACTTACAATTCTTAAATTAAAAATAACTATACCAAGAACTATGCATGCATTCATGTATTCCAAGTCAGTTGTAACTTTTTGCATCTAGAAACTATTTATGTTACATGAGTGTTTGATTCAGAGTTTCCACTGTGAATATTACAAAAACCTAGACAACTCCATACCATGATTATCTCCTAATAACTTTCAGTTATCATAAGAACATCAAACTTGTTTTAAAAAATTGCAATTGCGTTACCACCACAGCCAATGATAGTACTTGAGTTCTTCCAGCTAAATAAGAATCAAAGGCAAACTACAAACTACCCATAGGTAGTTTTTCAACTCGTTTCCCCCTTTCCATTCTTCCCCATCTAATAGTCTTCAGTGTCTATTATTCCCATGTTTGTGTCTATGGGTGCTCAATATTTAGCTCCCACTTATAAGTGAGAACTTGTGGTATTTAAATTTCTGTTCCTGTATTGATTCATTCAGTATTATGGCCTTCAGCTCCATCCATGTTGCTACAAGGACAAGAGTTCGTTCTTTTTTTATGGCTGTGTAGTATTCCATAGTGTATACATACCACATTTTCTTTATCCAATCCACCACTGATGGGCATCTAGGTTGATTCCATGTCTTTGCTATTGTAAATAATTTTTAATTTCTTCTTGAGTAAGAACTTAGTAGCAATATTTTCTGGAAATTTTGTCCATTTTAGTCAATGTTTTTCAGTTATTGACACAATGTTCACATGATTCGTTTATTCTCATTTTGTTGCCTGAAGACTCTATGGTTATAACAATCTTTTAAAATCTTTTTTCCCAAATATTAGATAATTGTGCTTTCTCTATTATTCTTCATCTTTCTTAATCAAACATGTTTTCATCTATTTCCTTGGGATTTTTGTCTATTTTTTTTTTCGAGACAGAGTTTTACTTGTATCACCCAGACTAGAGTGCAGTGACGCAATCTTGACTTGCTGCAACCTCCACCTACTGGGTTCAAGTGATTCTCCTGCCTCAGACTTCCAAGTAGCTGGGATTGCAGGCACTTGCCAACATGCCCAGCTAATTTTTGTATTTTTAGTAGAGATGGGGCTTCACCATGTTGGCCAGGCTGGCCTCAAACTCCTGATCTCGAGTGATCCACTCGGCCTCCCAAAGTGTTGGACTTACAGGCGTGAGCCACCACATCCAGCCTTGTTTATTTTGTTTGTTTGTTTGTTTTCATAGTCTTGCTCTGTCACCCAGACTGGAGTACAGTGGTGGGATCTCACCTCACTACAGCCTCCCTATCCTGGGTTCAGGTTCAAGTGATTCTCATGCATCGGCACCCCAGAAGAGCTGGACTTACAGCTTTGTGTCACCATGACAAGCTAATTTTTGTATTTTTAGTAGAGATGGGGTTTTGCCATGTTGGCCAAGTTGGTCTCAAACATATGACTTCCAATGATACTCCCACCTTGACCTCCCAAAGGGCTGGGATTACAGACATGAGCCACCGCACCTGACCCATTTCCTTGTTTTTTTTCTTTTAAGTTAATTCTAACTATCAACTTTGTTCATACTTCCTAACATATGCTATTTTCATGCCACTAATTTTATCTTTTACCATTTCCTTTTTAAATATCTTTCTTTTATTTTATTGCTCTTTTTCTAACCTCTTCATATGGTTGTCTAGGCTCATTAGTTTGGGGTCTTTCATATTTCCTAATGTAAGTATTTAAGTCTGTGAATTTTCTTTCAGTTAAGTACTACTCTAGTTGCATTTTACAGGACTGGTATTCAATATTTTTCTTATATTATAGTTGAAAATAGTTTACAATTTTCATTATAATTTTTTCCTGGTTAAACTGGACATTTAGATGTATATTTTAAAATCTTAAAATATATAGGGATTTTTAAAGTGTCTTTCTGATACTGATTTTACCACAATTCCTTTTGTATCTGAGAGTGTAATTTGTATTATTTCATCCCTTCTATTGAATTAAAATTTTTAAAATTATATCTTTCAAAAAAAATTCCTGGAATTTAAGCAATTTCCATTATGAATTTTCTGAACTTTTTAGTCTATTTGAAAGATCAAACAAAAATAAAGGAAAAAGCAAATTTATATTTGAAGTGAGGTGAACCTTTGTACTTATATGAGAGTAAAATAGTAGGCTTGATGGTATAAGCTACCTTCTCCCCTGGGGTCACAGAAACTCTCCAGATGCAGTGTGTATAAGAAGGATAGCCATTGGGAAATCCTGGAGAAGAAAGATTGCCATTGGATTCTTGTAGGGTTTCTCCACATGCTGAAATGAAAAAAGATATAAGATCATTTGTTAATTTATATAAAGGACATGAATATCATAAATAAAGCCTTGAAGGGTTTTGGTATTAAATGACCAAATATTTGTATTTCATAGAAGTAGTTTCTTTTCTAAGTAAATTTCTTTTTATGTCCCTCTTACCAAAATTCCAGTATATTTAATGGCATCACTATGGTAAATCACTGAACGAAATTTTAAGATAAATAATCTGGCATTCATAAAATTCTTCCTCATTGAAACCATTCTCATTCATTTCCAAGGAGCCAGTAGCCACTCTAAAGTACACCCATATTCAGATTCAGGCCAGTGATACCTTCATGATATGGTTCTGGGGCCATGTGAAACATTTCAATAACATATTTGTTTTAAATTGAGGCTAAGTTTAAGTGAATACCATATCAAGTTTTAAAAATATTGAATAATAACTGAGTAGTCAACAAAGGCTCTAAGAAAATGTCCAACACAATAATCTTTTTTCAAAATAAGTATATACATATAATATATATATATTAATATATATATTATATATTATATATTAATATAATATATAATATATAATATATATAAACATCATGGAAGATTTAAATTTTCCAAAAAGATGCATATATTTATTTACTTTTCTCTGTTGATGTTAAGTAAAAATTGCTGAAAAAGCAACTTGTGTATTTTCCTCTTACTAGGTTTGTTTAATTCCCCAGTCATTTGAAACAGCAAAGTACTAGCTGCACAGCATCAGGGTCTGTGTTCATCCAAGGCTAGTTCTCAGCACCATTCTACAATGAACTTCCCTGTTGCTCTTGCAAGACATGCTATGTGCCACATGAACCTAGGCTGCTTCAAGCATCCTCGGCTCAAGAATAATTCCTTCACTGCAGCCAGTCCTCTTTATAACCTTCACTCAACAATTTGAAAGAACAGTTTCTTCCCTCTGAAGGACACTGCAATCAAAACGGAGCTATTATCTTATTCCAGGGCCTTAGCTACCAGCAGGTGAACTCTCATCTCATCGAATTCTCAATAAATTATAAATGGATCTGGATAGCTTGTGTTAAATAAAGAAAGACAGTGAATTCAAAAACATAGAACTCTAAAAATAGACGATATAAATATTTATTCAGAAAAATAGATATTATGTTTGTACAACACAATAAATTTAAAGTAGGAGTAAGTAATGTTTAGTCTGATGAACAGGCAGACAAAAGCAACTTTAGGACAAAATAAAAAAGCTCAAGGTCAAGAATACATAAATCAGCACTGTTCTATAAATCATCTAGGGCAGTTGATAAATGTAAGGTTAAAAGAAGTCTTAGAAAAATGAAAATGTATTAGGATTTTACTAATGCAAACAATGTGCTTCTAAATAGGATCAGTAGAATGCTAAATAATGATTTGGGATTTATGTTTCTATAAAAAAAATCTATAATTAACAGCAGTTTAAGACTAAATTCTGTAGCAACTTAAAATCCCAGCAAGTCACAGAGAATGCCAGTGCTGAATTTCCCAAAGTGCAATTAAATAAATTAAATATATTTAATCCATAAAAGTATGCATACAATACTGTTCTGATTAAGAAGATACATACTTGCTAAACAAAATACAACATACACTAAAAATTAATAAGTCTATAATATAGTACCTGATTATAATGCAAGAAGTACAAACGTGTATACTCAAGTTGTGGGAATTACTTGTGAATTTTCTTCAATAAATGTGATTGTCCCAGGCTAGCTGACCCCTGCTACATAAGATGTTTCAGAATTTGCTGATTTATTCTCAGATACAAAAGTCAAACTTTATTATTTAAAAAAACTAAAGGAAAATTAGAAAAAAAAGTTGGCACTACTAAGTTGAAATGCTTGCACTGTCCATTGACAGCAAGGTGAGTTGATAAGATGACATAAGTTTTTTAAAACTTAATTTAATTTAATTTTAGAGACAGTCTTAATTTATCACCTAGGCTGGAGAGTGCAGTGGTGCAATCTCAGCTTACTGCAGCCTCCACCTCCTAGGTTCAAGCAATTTTCTTGCATTAGTCTCACAAATAGCTGAGATTACAGGTGTGAGCCATCACTCCCAGCTAATTTTTGTATTTTTAGTAGAGATGGAGGTTTCTCCATGTTGGACAGGCTTGGTCTCACAGCTTGTGGAGCTATGTCATCTGGCAATAGATGAGGGTGCGTTACAGTAGTAGAGTGCTCCCTTAGAGTTCTAAGGGATCATATTCTTTCTTAATACAACAGTGCATAAAGAGACTTTCCTCTCCTGTCTCTAAAACCAAGAGCAAGAAATGGCAATGAAAACAATTGCAAACTAAAAGAAACTTATCCTCATACTATCTGCTTCAAAATCTAACCTATTTCTATATTGAGCTTTTTCATAATGAGTATGCATTGACTGTGCAATAACTATTTGTGGTTTCATATACCGAACTAATTTATATTTTTGGCATATATAAGTAAATATAAGAATAGATTACAAGATGTTTATCAGCTATATATTTCATAAAATGAGAGTATTATTTTAAGGAAAATTAAAATGTATATGTTTTAATGCTATCACTCTTCTGATACATTAAAAAATGTATATATTATTTAATAAAGTTCAGTAGTTTTTATAGCCAGCCTTTTAGAAACTTGCCCTTTTGGACTCAAGGCCCCACATGTTACAGACCATAAAAGCCACAACCCTGAATAACTCTATTCTTTAACAGTCAGTATTCTTTTCAAGATTAGCCTCTACGAAACAGTGCTATAAAAATGCAGATCTAATAAAGTTGAGCAAAAACTGATGAGAAAAAAAGCTGGCATTAAAGGTAGCCAAATATATTTATTGGCTTTATTTGCCAGCATTTCTGTAATTTTTTAATTTTGACTTTTATTTTAGATACAAAGAGCACATGTATAAGACAGTTACATGGGTATACTGCACCCAGGTAGTGAGCATAGAAACTAACTGGCAATTTTTCAACCCTTGTGGCCTCTCACTCTATCCCCTCTAGTAGTCCATAGTGTCTACTGTTTCCATGTTTATGTTCATGTGTGCTCAATATTTAGCTCCCACTTATAAGTGAGAACATGCAGTATTTGCTTTTCTGTGCCTGTGTTAGTTAATTTAGGATTATGGCCCCCAGCTCCATCCATGTGTCTACAAAGGACATGACTTCATTCTGTTTATGACTGCCTAGTATTCCAGGTCTATAGGTACCACATTTTAAAAATCCAGCCCACCATTGATGGGCAACTAGATTGATTCTGTGCCTTTGCTATTGTAAATAGTGCAGTGATGAACATGAGAAGCATGTGCTCTTTTGGCAGAACAATTTATTTTCTTTTGGATATATACACAGTAATGGGATTGCTGGGCTGAATAGTAGTTCTGTTTTAAGTTCTTTGAGAAATCTCCAAACCACTTTCCACAGTGGCTGAAGTAATTTAAATTTCCATCAACAAGTATATGTGTTCCCTTTAATTTACAGCCTCAGCAGCATCTATTGCTTTTCATCTTTTTAATAACAGCTATTCTGACTGGTGTGAGATGATGTCTCATTGTAGTTTTGATTTGCATTTCTCTGATGTTTAATGATGATGACCATTTTTTTTTCATAAGAGTGTTAGTGCTTGTATGTCTTCTTTTGAGAAGTTATTTGTTTATATCCTTTGCTTATTTTTTTAATGGGGTTATTTGTTTTACTTGCTGATTGGCTTAAGTTCTTTATAGATTCTGGATATTAGGTCTTTTTCAGATGCGTAGTTTGTGGATATTTGCCTCATTCTGTAGGTTTTCTGTTTGCTTTGCTGTTGGTTTCTTTTGCTGTGTAGATGCCATTTAGTTTAATTAAGTCCCACTTGTCCATTTTTATTTTTGTTGCAATTGCTTTGGAGGACTTAGTCATAAATTCTTTCCCAAGGTAGAGGCCCAGAATAGAGATTCCTATGTTTTATTTAAGGCTTCCTATAGTTCGAGGCCTTACATTTAAATCTTTAATTCATCTTGAGTTAATTTTTGTATATAGTGAAAGGTAGAGTCCAGTTTCATCCTTCTGCATATAGCTAGTCAGTTATCCCAGTGCCATCTGTTGAATAGGAAGTCCTTTCCCCATTGCTTGTTTCTGTCTGCCTTTCCACCAGAAATTTCTAACAAAAGAGTAAGAATAAAACAAACTCCAAAGGAGTACTCAGTTTTACAACCCCCTCCTCTCCGTTTGAAAACCAAACACAGTCAGATCTCAATTTATATGCTCTCTTCTGGGACATTTACACATAAGTCATCCTATTTAGAATTATATGTACAGTTATAAATCTTAAACTCTATTCAATTTATGTGCTTGGAGTTATTGGTAAACCTACTGCATCTGTGTAATAATGTCATTTGGCCCATGGTAAGTAAGTATATTTATGCCAATATCATTGTCCTTAACCTGATAAATCATGAGTGCACCTCGTTTAAGGAAAAGAAGAATCTTAAACATATAACCATATGCAGGGCTCAAAGCTAACTATTTCAGAAAGAGAAAGAAACAAAAAGGGAGATAGATACATCCACATGCACACAGTGGCTGAGAGGGGAAGAGAAAGAAACATAGGAAATGAGAGAGAACAAGAGAAAGACAGGGAGCTATTTGGTGAATATTAAAAAGTCTATCTCATACCAATCAAAATGGTCATTATTAAAAAGATGAAAAGCAATAGACACTGGTGAGGCTGTGGATAAAGAGAATGCTTACACACTGTTGTTGGAAATAGAAAGTAGTTCAGCCATCATGGAAAGGAGTTTGGAGATTTCTCAAAGAACTTAAAACACAACTACAATTCAACTCTGCCATTTTATACTAAGCATATATCCTAAGGAAAATAGATCATACCACCAAAAAGACACATGCACTGGTATGTTCATCGCAGCACTGTTCACAATAGCAAAGACATGGAATCAACCTAGATGTTAATCAATGGTGGATTGAATAAAGAAAGTGTGATACATATACACCATGAAATACTGCACAGCTGTAAAAGGAATGAAATCATGTCCTTTGTAGCCACATGAATGGAGATGGAGGCCATAATCCGAAGTGAATCAACTTAGGAACAGAAGACCAAATACCACATATTTTCACTTATAGGTGGGAGCTGAACATGGAGTATGCATGGACATAAACATGAGAACAACAGACAGTGTGGACTACTGGAGGGGAGAGAGTGGAAGGCGGCAAGGTTTGAAAAACTACCTATTGGGTACTATACTTAGAACCTGAGTGACAGAATCATTTGCAGCCCAGACCTCAGCATCACAAAACATTCCCATGTAACAAACCTGCACATGTAACCCTTGAGTCTAAGATAAAAGTTGAAAAAAAAGGCCAAGAAGAAAAAATCATTCAC
>NW_022437117.1:557549-566016 GCF_009761245.1 Sapajus apella
ACATTTCTATATCACTTACTCCAGTTATTTTATTAGCTGTAATACAGTAACTTGCTTTTTATACTGTTTCATAAATATAAAATATATTTTTTCACAGATCATAGTGCTTTCACAAATGTGGTTTTACTGTATTAAACAAAATAATGTATACATTATTTCTATATTTAAAGTAAGAAAATGGCCCATTAATGTATTTTACACAATTGAAATCTAAAGTAGAAACTATGCTTCTAATAATCTTCTAATAATCTTCCTGTTTATAGCTGAAATATCCAAGAATTGTAGGCTAAAAATTAAATTACAGTATCATAAGGTTAACTAGTTTTTTATTCTTCCTGAATTTTCTACAATTCAGTGTGCATATGAATCTCCAGTGTACTTCTCAAATGTAGTGTATATAGTCTTACATTTAGAGATATAATCAAGATAGTTTTATACACAAAGTGTTCATTTATTTAGTTGCTACTAATAAAATAATTTTTGCTTTTTAAAAGTTAAAAAATATATGCCCAATGCTACTAGACATTAGTCAAGCATCACCCATATCTTTTGTCATAGTGGTATCATTCTCTTATAAATTCATTTTTTATGGAAATTTGAATTTTAAAAAATATACCACATATACATGTGTATCTTACATGCATACATAAAATATTTTAAAGGCATTTATATAAATATGAATGCAACGTAAGTAAGCAGCATGAAGAAATTAATGAATATTAAGTAGAAATGTCTTTTGGTACATAGAAAAATTAGATAGGCAGACAATTAGATATATTTAAATACAAAAAAATTTGAAAACTCACTTTCAATGCTGAATCATTATGATGTAAAAGATTTTACATACAGCTTTCAATTCTGAAAATATCAACTGCCCTTCTAAAACTTTAATAGTCCTAAGTTACAAGAAAACTAATAATTAGAGTAAAATTGAAAAAAAATAATTTCTTACAATTTTCTTTAACAAATCTAGTTTTAAGGAATAGGAAATCCCTTCTCTCAGCAGAAATGTCAACAGAATCCACTGGGTTGAATCAATGAATTAAGTACCATTTCATACTGAATTATGAACTTTTTAGGTATTTCCTGGGAGTATTCAACAAGCTCACATTTTCTTGCTTGCACTTGAGTCTTTCACTGTTCGACATAAGGGTTCTATACCGTATGTCAATGTGTACATATTCAATTTTTAAGATGAATTAGCTAGCCCTCTCCTATAGCCAAAATGAAAAGTTCCCTGAACTGACACCAGAAATTATAAAAATTTAAGTAATATAAGACTTTTCCAATAACTTAATACATAAACATAAACAATTATCTATATAAAACTCCAACAATTTAGATATTCATCATTTCTCTGATTTTCTGCAAAGATTATCAGATTCATAGACAATTAAAACTTTTACAGCAATTATTTTATTATATATGCAATCTTAGGTATGTAGAACAATACTTCCAAAAGTAAATTTTACAAGTAAACATTGGGAAAAAGAAGGTTTCCTCAAATAACTTGGAAAAGACTGTGTTGTACCAAGTTAAACATGTTTGTTTGCTGTAGGATATTTCAAATATTGTGAGTACACTGGAGGTGCATAGAGTCTAGAGTTCTAACTTGGAAAACATAATCTTTTTCTTTCTTGGACCATGAAAACATAGTGTTCCCTTAGAACATTAAGGCCTTTCATGAATCTGCTTTTGAAACTTTATTTAGGGGAAAAACCCAGAGTAGTTCACTTGCAACTGGTTAGAACATTTTTTTTACAAAAAAGTTATACATTCCTATTGATAAAATTGTAATTTCTACGCCATTAATGATGGTACTTGCAAGAAAAGATCATCCAGGATCCAGTTCTGAAGTTCAAATAAGGGATATGCTTTTATGTTAGAAAGGAAACAGTATTTGACTATGAAATCATGCAACTACTTAATTAATGACTATTAAGCAACCATCCTATTTTGCTCTTTCACTCATTAAATTAAAAGAAATAAAGCATACTCTCCCTGTGCATGAACTTTGATTTCAACAACTTGTTTTTATTTACAGCAATTAGGTGTTCCAGAGTTCTCTTCTGCCTTGTTTTATGATTACTGACTTTGAACTGTACATGTCACTTGCCAACAGGGAGTGAGACAAATAAAACAGTTGTTCAAATTGTGGGTTGTTCATCTGGAAGAGCACAATCAAGTACAACCATGCTCTTGTGTTTGTGTTGTGCAATACCTGGACATCTATACAGCTTTCTTGCCTGTGCGATATCTCCTTTGCTTAGACGAGTTCGCTGACCAATTGCAGGTCGAATGCCATTATCATCACGGGAGGGGAGAATGGTATCTAGAAACATCCCCCTGGAAAAAAAAAAAAAAAACAGAAGCAAACCACATCTAAGTCACCAAATGAAAACTCATAAAGTCTTTACAATTATAAAATTATTTATTTCAAACTCAAGTCAATCAAAGGAGAAATACACCTTGGGCGATTTAAGCAGTGTATCAGGCTTTCAAAACACTTTCATCAAAGTAGAAAAAAATTATGCATGTTAAATGTGTATGCCTAGTATAAGGTCAATGATGACATTCATTTTTTTCCTAGAAACATATATGTTCTTAAAAATGTGGAATACCTTATAATCCCCCACAAAGTACACCATGGCATTTCTTTTGGTTTCCCAAGCAGATCTAAGAATTCCTTAGATTACCAAGTTGCAAAATAATTATTCCTCATAGAGGTCTATTTCCCTAATAGCAACCTACAATAAATAATGCTGAGGTTACCAAAATTGTAAGAGTCAAACAAAATATACATAGGTGAATTTTTCTGAATTAAACTACTAATTTAACCTAAGTATTCTTAGAAGTCTAAGTATTACAGCAAATGTCAAAAGAAAAAAAAATAAAGAATGCCAAAACAGGGCGATTTAAAGCAAATTTTTTCAATTTTTCATGGTAAAATTAATAAATAAGAAAACCTAATCAATGTCCTAATAATGTTAAACTACAGATAGCTGTTGAGACTCAAGATTGTGGTAAAATATTCACTAATTTTTCCTAATATGCATGACCTAAAGTTCTGAATACAGTGCCCTAAAAATACTTTCTATTTTTTTAATGTATGTCAAACATTTATGGCCCTAAAGAAGTGGGAGTTTAAAAGTTAAATGAACTGGGAGGCTATTCCAAGTGTTTGAGAAGTATGGGTTGTGTGTATGTGGATTTACCAAAAACAAACAACAACAAAAAACCTTTCTATAAAAATATTTAAAATTAAAAAATAAAATGTTATAATATCTTTTAAATTGAGATAATGATGGAACATTCCTTTCCAAAATGAATAAGTGAACATAAATGCATTTAAACTAACATTTGTATTTAAAAAAAACAGGATTTTTAGCTCTACTTAGCTTCCATTAGGAAATACTAAGTACTGTTCTAGGTCTGGATTTATAGCAGTAAATAAAGCAAACAGAAATTCCTTCCTCTATGATTCTAATATTCAAATGTGAGGAAAGGGACATTAAACAAAGGATTGATAATTCAGGTAGTAATAAGTACTATGGAGAAAAATAAAGGTGAGAAGATGGATATTGATTGTGCAGTGATGGGCTGCTTTTAAATAGAGTGATCAAAGAAAAACTCACTTGAAAGTTGACATAGTCACACATGAAGAAAGTGAAGATCAGAGAAATATGGGTAACTGGCAGTACAGTGTTTCCAGAGAAACACAACAGCTCAGAAATGAGAGGACCCCTAAAATATCTGAGCACCAGCCAGACAATTTAACTTTTACTCTGAGGACAATTGTTAATCTACAGTAAAATGGTAAGCAGAGGAGTAATATGATCTATGAGTAATTTTATTACTAACTACCGTAGCTCCCAGGTAAGGGAAAGGGCACTGATCTTTAGATACAACTAATTCAAATGGGGAGACTGGAACTCTTTACTACGCAATCTAACCATGTACACTATCTGAAAAGAAAGCAGAGAAGTATAGCTAGTGATTTATGAGAATTGACCATCAAAAGTGAGAGTTTGTGCATATTTAATAAGACACAACTCCGGGTAGGCCACTGTAGTTGAAAACAAAGACACAACTCCAGGTAAGCCACTGTAGTTGAAAACAAATGAGTTACAAGGTAGCATTGAGAAAATCCTTTTAACTTTATGCATGAGCCAACAGATACATTAATTACATAAACTCAAATTAATGGAGTATTAAATTTCTGTAGTACTTCAGTACTACAAATTATTTACTATTTTCTTTATTTATTTCTAAAATCAAAATTGTTGTCTCTGGGGTTTGATTTTGTCCTAACTTTCAAAAAAAAGATTCTATTTAAAAAGTTAAATGATATCTTGGAGAGAATAAATTCAATTTCAGAAAACAGATTATGAATTTCGTTTTATTGTGTCTTCTAAGGTAATCTCCCTTCCATTCCAAGGGAGTTAGTCACTCATTCTTTTGTTCTTTCTTTGTGGTCAGGAAGTTATCAATTATTCTTCTCCAAATCCTGACAAGTAAGCAATGCAGGATCTTACCAAACCTTCTCAGTGAGCCACTATGAATATGTAGAGACAGATCATATCATAGTTCACTTACTATTCTTGATTTAGTCTAACTACATTAAAAGAACAAATTAGCTATACTTTTAACAAAAATTTGTAAAATTTTACAACTTTTTTTAATGAAAAATGGGCAGTCCACAGTTCAGAAGCATGTACATTGTAATATATTCACATATATAAAGATCCTATAGATCCATTTCTAGTCTACCCATAAGTGATTTCCTAAATATATGGATGGGCAACATTCATAAAAACAATTGTAACTTATAGACTCTGTGGGTTCAGTATTTTTAAAACTAAGAAACTTCAAATACCTACATAAACAGAATAAAGAACAAAAACCAAATGATCATGTTAGTTGATATAGAAGAAGCATTTGAGAGCTTCAACACCCTTTCATAATAAACACTCAAAAATCTAGGAACCAGAGGAAGCTACCTCAACATAATAAAAACTGTGTTTGAAAATCCCACACATAATGTCATAATCCATAGTGAAAAATGAAAATATTTTCTTCTAAGATAAGGAACAAGGCAAGGATTCCCATTCTTAGCCTTAGCCAGTGCAACGGGACAAAATACAATAAAATAAAAGCCATCCAAATTGGACAGAAAGAAGTAAAATTCTCACTGTTTGCAAATGACTTGATCTTATACATAAACAATCCTAATTATTTCACACAAAAAAATACCCTGTTAGAACTAGTCAATGAATTAAGCAAAGTCATAGAATATAAAATCAACCACAAAAATAGCTTGCATTTCTATGCATTTACGACAAACAATCAAAAAAGGTAACTGATTCCATTTATAATGGCATCAAAAAACACGCTTAGAAATCAACTTAACTAAAGAAGTGAAAGACTTTTATACTGAAAGCTAAAGACACTGCTGAAAGAAATTAAAGAAGAAATGATGATCCCTTGTTCCTGAATTGGAACACTTAACACTGTTAAGATGTTAATACATCCAAAGTGATCTCATATTCAATGCAATTTCAATCAGAATCTCAACAATATGTTTTGCTGAAATAGAAAATTTTATCCTAAAAATCAGATATGATATCAAAGGATACCAAATGGCCAAAACAGTTTTGAAAAAGAAGAAAATTTAGAAAAATTCAAACTCCAACTTTGCAGAACTGATTTCAAAACATATTACAAAGCTGCAGTAGTAAAAACAGTGCAGTACTGGTATAAAAGCAGACCTATAGACCAGCAAAATAAAATAGAGTACAGAAATAAACCACCATGCACATGATCATATTATGTTTAACAAGTGTGCCAAGATCCCTCAATTAGGAAATGACAGATTTTTTCAACAAATGATACTGAGAAAACTGGATATCCACATTTAGAAGAATAAAATCAAGCTTTTTTTAAAAAAAATTAACTCGAAATGCATTAAATAACTAAACATAAGACCCAAAACTATACAACTCCTAGAATAACATACAAGGGGAAAGCTTCATGGCATTGGATGTGACCATGATTTCTTGGATATGAAACAAAAAGCACAGTCAATAAAACCAAAATAGACAAATAGGATGACATCAGATATGCAATACTGTGTACATAAAGGGATGCAGTCAACCCAATGAAAAGACAACCTACAAAATGGGAAAATAATATTTCCAAATCATATAAAGTAAGTGGTTAATAACCAGAATATATACAGAACTACTACTTAACAACAAAATAATATAAAATAATGGTTAATAATCAGAATATATAAAGAACTTCTACTACTTAACAACAAAATAATCAAATATTATTTTGATTTAAAGATGGGCAAAGAACTTAAATAAAGATTTCTCCAAAGATGATATACAAATGCCACCAAGCGTATAAAAAGATGTTCACTAATCATCAGAGAAATGTAAATCAAAACCACAATGAGATATGACATCACACCCAGAATGGCTAACATTCAAATAACAAAAAGTAATGTATTGATTAGGATGAAGAGAAATTGAAGCCCATGTGTACTTTTGATGAAATTCTAAAATGGTGCAAACACTATGGAAAAGAGTATAGATGTTCCTTAAAAAGTTAAAAATAAAACTACTATATAACCCAGCAATCCTACTTCGGGGTAGCTAACCAAAAGAATTAATAGCAGTGTCTCTGAGAGATATTTGCACACCCATGTTCATATCAGCATTATTCACAAGAGCCAAAAGCTGCACAAATGCCCACTGATAGATGACAAGATAAACAAAATGTGGCATATACTTACAATGAAATATTATTTGGCTTTAAAAGTGAGGAAATACTTTCACATACTACAACATAGACCAACCTTGAGGAAATAATGCTGACTGAAATAAGCCAATCACAAAAGGACAAATACTGTATGCCTCTAGTTATATACAATATCAAAAGTAGTCAAATTTATAAACAGAAAATAGAATGGTGACTGCAAGGGTCTGAGGAGAGGTGGAAAAGGAAAGTTCTTTAATAGGTATAAAGTTTCAGTTTTGCAAGGTGAAAAAGCTCTGGACATCTGTTTCACAATAATATCAATATCCTTTAATAACACTACTGACTTGTATGCCTAGAATGGTTAAGATAGTAAATTTTATGTTATGTGTTTTTCTGTACAGTAGAAGTGTTGAGTTTATTTATGACAAATGCATAGGATGGCTTTGAAATAATAGGATAAGTAATAAGTAACAGTGGATTGGCATTCAACGCAAAAGCAGGTGTGAAGGAGGTGGACAATGGGCAACAAGAGCAGATTAATTTATGGGAAAATATGCAATGTATCATGGAAAGAGTATAGAATAAGGGGAAACATACATTTTGAACTTTGCTAAACATTTATTATCTATGAAGGCCAGAAAGAATAAACTGTTTTTCTCTACTCTCCAGTACCTCCTCTGTTCCAAGGAACCTAAACTCATGTTAGTTCTAAATAATAGAATTCAGTAGCTGAAGAAAGGCATTTTGACTGAACTGGAACCCAAATCCCCATCTGTTACATGTTTTATGGAAAAATCCATTCCAAGCATTTACCAGAAAATAAAATTCTGTAACTCTTTACAATTAATTTCAAGTCAAGTTACTGGGTGTGTATTTGGCTAGCTATGTGCAAAAAGCAGAAACTGTACCCCTTCCTGACACCTTACACTAAAATTAACTCCAGGTGGATTAAAGACTTAAACATAAGACATACCACCATAAAAACCCTAGAAGAAAACCTAGGCAAAACCATTCAGGACATAGGCATAGGCAAGGACTTCATGACTAAAATACCAAAAGCAGTGGCAACAAAAGCCAAAATAGACAAATGGTATCTAATTAAACTCCAGAGCTTCTGCACAGCAAAAGAAACAGCCATTAGACTGAATCAGCAATCAACAGAATGGAAAAAATTTGTTACAATCTACCCTTTGGACAAACGGCGAATATCCAGAATCAATGAAGAACTAAAACAGATTTACAATAATAAAATAACCCATTCAAAAGTGGGTGAAGGACATGAACAGACACTTTTTAAAAGAAGACATTTATGTGGCCAATAAACATATGAAAAAATGCTCATCATCACTGGTCATTAGAGAAATACAAATCAAAACCACATTGAGATACCATCTCAAGCCAGTTAGAATGTCAATCATTAAAAAATCTAGAGACAGCCGGGCGCGGTGGCTCAAGCCTGTAATCCCAGCACTTTGGGAGGCCGAGGCGGGTGGATCCCGAGGTCAAGAGATCGAGACCGTCCTGGTCAACATGGTGAAACCCCGTCTCTACTAAAACTACGAAAAATTAGCTGGGCATGGTGGTGCGTGCCTGTAATCCCAGCTACTCAGGAGGCTGAGGCAGGAGAATTGCCTGAACCCAGGAGGCGGAGGTTGCGGTGAGCCGAGATCGCGCCATTGCACTCCAGCCTGGGTAACAAGAG
>NW_022437117.1:566116-703507 GCF_009761245.1 Sapajus apella
AAATCATTCTATTATAAAGACACATGCACTGTTTACAATAGCAAAGACCTGGAAGCAACCCAAATGCCCACTGATGACAGACTGGACAAGGAAAATGTGTCACATATACACCATGGAATACTATGCAGCCATAAAAAACAGTAAGTTCACGTACTTTGCAGGGACATGGATGAATCTGGAAACCATCATTCTCAGCAAACTGACACAAGAACAGAAAATCAAACACTGCATGTTCTCACTCATAGGTGGGTGTTGAACAATGAGAACACATGGACACAGGGAAGGGAGTGTCACACACTGGTGTCTGTTGGGGGGGACTATGGGAGGGACAGTGGGGGATAGGGAGGTTGAGGAGAGATAACATGAGGAGAAATGTCAGATATAGGTGACAGATGGATGGAGGCAGCAAACCACATTGTCATGTATGTACCTATGCAACAATTCTGCATGATCTGCACATGTACCCCAGAATCTAAAGTACAATAAAATAAATATATATGTATATTAAAAGCTTAAATTCAAGTTCTAGAAAAAAGTCATTTGGACAGTTACTTATATTTTAACAAATAAGTATGTATGTCTATAAATCACGTACTTTAGAAAAGAGTAATTTTAAAAATACAGTTAACAGGAATTTTCTAAATAATAAACTTTGGTTTGGCAAAAATAGATAATTAATAAATGTATCAAGTACTAAGCTTTCTTTAAGACATCCTTCTCTACTTTTTACCAAGAAAGTTTTACAAAAACAGGTAAATAAATTTGAATATTTTTCCCTTTTCCTCAACTTGTCTTCAGAAATAGACGTTAATGAACTGTGAAATGGACATAAGTGGGCAAAAAAATGAGTTGAAATGACATATGAGCGTAAAATGGGCATAAATGGAAAAAAGGGTGAATTCAATGGTTTAACAGTTCCAAATTCCTTACCTGGGAACTATTTGCCTGATGACATCATCTTTAGAATGAAGCATATCAAAACCCAAATTTATTGCATTCTTTAAAAGTAGCTTTAAGTCATTAATGAAATAATTGTAAGGTTAATGAGTAATGAACTATAATTCTAAATTATGTGAGATAAAATATCTTTCTAATATGTTATTTAACAATTCATTTAGTAATATCAATTTTTGAACTTAAGTTGTACTTGAGCAGTAGAAAATACACAGTATAAAGCACAAGTCACAAAGATTGTGACATTCCAACTGAACTGCTAGAGAACCTATTTAACTTATGAATATCCAATTTTCATTAAACAAGGTGTTGCCAATTTAATGTACTCATTAGTTTGGTAATGCTTTTAATTCAAATTTTTAATGATTTAGAAATATAAAATTGTCTACATAATTTATACCATCTTAATTATCACTTTAAATTCATGTATCTAGTAGAGAATGTAAAAATACATTTTCAATACTTGCTCTTATCTATAAATGTTCATCAATTACTTTTCTACTTTATTTCTGTGGTGAGGCAGCAATATTTGAAAGTAATTCTAGTTCTAATGTCAGGCATAGCTTTGTGAGTAGCCAAATGGAGGAAGGGAATTAAAAGTCAAAAGGTATAACCTGAGACTCCAACCTTGAGAAGGTGTTCCTGGCATAGTGCATGATACTGTCAAAATCATATCTTTCTCCAAGTGAGTTTACTTCTCCCGGCTCCATCTTCAGAAAATTGTACTCTTGACCTAAGAACCAGGCATAAACAAAATCTCAGAAGCCTTTTAACTGACAGAAAAGAGACCAGAAGCCCTTTCCTACACCTGCATCTGCTTTTTGTGAAATGATCTTGCCGACTGAATTTACATACAAACACACAGGCACATACAAAAAGCATCTGTCTTCACTCTACCATCACATTGAAAAGCAATATTGAATTGGAACAAAGTGTTAACTTCTGCACAAAGGTGAACTACCAAAAAGCATATATTGACTTTGTTTGATATATATGCTCTTTTAACACCTCATAATATTTATTCCTCTAAAATCTTATTGCATTGTTGGTAATATAGAAATAATTATAAAACGTTACATTTTCATCTAACGAGTTTCCCATTTTTATGATTAGATTTGCCAGTTCCCACATCTTCCTATTTGGTTTAATTCATTTCTATGAAACAATGTAAAAAGATACAAAAACAATATTAGTATAAACAGAGCTCTGCAGGCTTTAGCTCCATGGCTTCATCACTCAAGATATAAAAATAGCAGCAAATTCTCTACTTTCATTTAAAAATTAAACGAGTTTATTCATGATGAAAAGGCAGTTCTACTTTGAATTTAAGAAGAACATGCTTGAGAACTTAAATTTTTTTAAATTTCCACACCTGTTAGTTTAACTTCTGGATATCTTCATTTTTCATAGATTTTTCAACTGCCTGTTTGTATCTGTATTGTAGAATTATTTCTCAAAATTTGAAAAGAACACAAACTTAAATTCAATGGTTCCAGAAAGGAGCATTCCTTCAAAGAGAGTTTAAGTTTTGGTGACTCAGTTTTCACAATTGAAGTAACTAAAGGTTGTGCAAATCATATCCCTTATGTAACAAAAAGCTTTGAAACATCAAAATATAAAGAAAGATAAGCTATTGGAATTCCAAATCCAATTCTGGACCTAAAAATGGAACTATTATGCCATTCATCCACCTAGGTTTTTATTCCAATTGCCATATTTCAATTAAATATAAAAGATCACATTAATAAGAGTTTTCCTTCAGTGATGTCTCATGTGTTAAAGGAAATCTGGGATATTCACCTGAAAATTAAGAATGAAGAATCAACCGGGAGTTAAAGAACCCAAGTCCCAGACCAAAGTGTTTTAGTCCTTCTTTTAATAAATTTACACAACTTAATTTAAAATTAACTAACCAAACCTTATAATGAAATATGTGCTCCACAAATCTCTGATAAGTCTATTTATGTTATGACCATTCTTGGGAAATATTCAACATTCTCTTCAACCCATGATAAAGGCAACTCTTAAAACTCTTGTCTCATAAGGAATCTGAAGTCTAGTATAACAAATCTATGATCAGATTTTCTAAAAGCTATGTATTTTATACTTATTAACCTGTAAGATTTCAATTCAGAGCATAATATGGGTCCAGATTCTCTAACTAAAACAAAATGTTCCATAAAAATTTCTGAAAGTAGAACATTAAGCAACTTTAGCGATACATTTTAATGCATCTAACTTGAGGACTTAACATCTATATGACACAATATTTTTTGTTAGTTAAAAACAACATAGCTGTACATAGTCCAAATAACATAAAATTAGACATATTTCATGAGAGAGGGAAAAAGAAACAAAATACATAGCACTAACAGAAATCACATTTGACAATTTTTAAAATGGCAGGCATCCTTCTTAAAAGCATATTCTAACATGGATTAGAGTAACCTAATCCTTGTATCAATTTGGTTCCTATCATGATCATTAATTTTGCATATAAATAAAAAGCCAAAGTTTGTGCTTATTAGACATCATCCTTGACTAAGACTTGATGTTAAGTACCTGAGTGACAGCAAATCATAAATCTATTGAAGATTACTCTCCAACATGAACACTTTCATACTGGAATTGCTCTGTTACAGTGGATCGCATTATGCAAGAAATC
The DNA here is from genome assembly GCF_009761245.1 of Sapajus apella. Lineage (NCBI taxonomy): Eukaryota > Metazoa > Chordata > Mammalia > Primates > Cebidae > Sapajus > Sapajus apella. Next base: position 569,736 of record NW_022437117.1, read on the forward strand.
TCACTCAATCATTTCTTTTTTCTATTGGCCATAATGTTTAGTCAAAAGAAAATATTAAAAGCCATAATTTGCTTAGCACTGTTTTAGGATTATATGTTTATTTTTGCTACATATTATATACACTTTTTCCTTGTTTTTGATACACATTTATATTGAAACAAGGTCCTATTTTTAAGAGGAAGAAACATTTTTGAAAATTACATCTTTTATAAATTTTTTTCAGATAATACAATGTTTGGCAAATAGAGGGCACTAATAACTCTAGTTAACAGCCAACTTACCATTTATGTGGTAGTTGAAATAATTTTCAGATTTATTTTCTCTTTATTTCCCACCAAGTGATACACAGGATGAATCTGGATAGTCGACTTATACATTAGAGTCTTCTATATAGGGAAGTATACATTTTTTGTACTTATTTTTGATATCTAACTCTACAGATTACTTCATCCTTCTCAAAATTACTTATTTCCTTGGCTTCCAGGACACCACATTCCACTGATTTTTCTCTTACCTTTTAGGCAATACTTTCTTAGTCTTTTAGGACATACTCTACTAAATATTCCTTAAATACTGTTTTTACCCATTTTTTACCCTAGACCTTTTTTTTTCTTCTCCCTCCAGTTTTTCCCTAGTTAGTCAAATATATGCCAAATTTTTGTCTTTACATATTTTATCTCTAGATACATCCTGAAGTCGAGACTCACCTTTCCTTTCTCTTCAAAATAAGGATCATACAAAGCCTTTTAAAATATGAGGATATGTTAAATGGAATCATTAATTGCCTTTCTTTTTCTCAAAAACATGCTGCTTTATCAATATTTCAATATCTCAAAAGTTTCATGTGATGGTACTAACAGTCATCTTGTTGCCTAAAAAGAAAACTTTTGAAGATTTCCCCTTACATGATGATATTCCTCTTAAAATCTTTTTGAAAGGCTATTTCCTCTTCTTCCTCTTGACATGTGCTACCCTTACTAAGAACCTAGTCACCTCTCATGCCTACTCATGTAGGCTTCTATTAGGTTTCCCGGACTTCAGGCACATCCTGCCCCCCTTACACAGTTAATGATTGCTCTAAGACTGACTGTGAAAATGAGTTCTCTTTATTTTAATCTGAACTTTTCCTGCTTATAATCCTTCAAGTATTCCCCAGTAACTAGAGAATAAAACCCGAATTTTCTCCCAAGGTTTACATCATAGAGAACCTTCTCTAAGAAAATGATAAGATACGAACTAATCCCACACTTCTAATTTACCATCAACCATAATGGTAAGATAAAAATAATTCAGTTTTCTGTAATTACAGATTTGCTCATGAAGTTTTTTTAGCTTGAAATTTAATCACTCTTCTGTCCACCTGAAATATTTCTACTTAAGTTTTAAATTTCCATCCTTTACAATTCCCTTGACTCACTAAGGCACTATTTGTCATGCTTTGCTTGGACTCTACACTATTCTCAACATATATTACTAACTACTGTCACTTTCTCACTCACTTGCAATCATATATATATATATATATATATGCATATATCCCACCCTAAGCTTTGTATTTTTCATGACAGTATCTTCAACACCTGATATTGACCTCAAAAATAATTGGCACCAAATATATAATGAGCAAATAAAGAGATCAGTACTGTTACTTACAGAAGGAATTCACTCTTTATAACAAAACTGGTCATGAATAAAAATCAAAACACATTTTTACTTTGGATATGCTTAAAATACATGCATATACCTTACAAGAAAATTCCAAACAACAGAATATTTTTGGCAACTGAAATAAACTGATCTTTATGCACATAAAAGTTAAATAGAAAGTCTTACTATGAGGCTACTATCAAATATCAAGTATTGGGAGAAATATAGGTTTTAATTAGAAATTATATTTCAATTACTGAAAACTTTCCTAAAAATTTGTCTTTAGGGTAGTCAACTTTAAGTGGAAAATCTCAGGAAAAAAAAAAAAAACTATACTAGCTTAGAAATAACTCATTTCACTGAAATTTTCTCCAGAAATGGTACCTGGTAGATTCCTATGGTAGCAGCATGTTATATGGCAAACTCTGGGTTCTTTTAAAATCCCTATAACATAAATTATAGAACTAAGCACAAAAAATGCTTATGTAAAAAAGAAACATTTAATAATTTTAATTTATGGTTCAATAGCTCACACCCATACTTGGAAAGCACAGAAGCTTAGAAATAGAACAGCTAAACCTTATAAAGGAAAGCAAGTCCAGTAAATGCATGAACTCACACAGTCTCCAGGAAAAAAATTAAAATATAAAATCATCACAGGTAATTTTTAATCAAAGAAAATGTTACTCTGTTATATCAAAAATATAAGTTTACATTTTTGGGAAAGTGAAACAATTAACTGCATAACTATGATTCAAAGATACCCAGTCAGCCTTAAACCCAACACATCCTATGCCTCTCACCTGGTTGGATGTTTTCTCTTATGATAGTTACATGGTTATCTCGATCTGGTCGTGTGTGTTCATGCCAAAAGCCTATGACATGGCCCAATTCATGAACAACAATCCCAAATTTATCACAGTTCTTGCCGATGGAGATTGCCTGAGGTCCATTTCCCCGCCGACCTACATAAGAGCAGCATCTGGAATAAAAGAGAAAGTGGAGATGGTGGTGGAAAGGTTGTGCCAGGCAACTTAACAATATGGTAAATTTTTTGTAAATAATAGTGACGAGCTATAAAGTCCAATACATTCAGAGGCACAACAATCTTATTACTACATATGTCTAGTTTCTAGTAACCTTTCAAATTTAAGTATAACAAAAGTTTCCTTATAATCAGTTCAAGTGTTTTTGTAATTATCTATATATTAGAAATATGCTTACATCATTTTAGAAGCATTCAGAAATATGTCAGAAAAGAAAATAATTATGATGACAATTATATCATGATGATGATGTATTGCTGAAGACATATAATTAAGCTGAAGACATACTTACATATTTATTTCCAATATAATTTTATCCTCAGAATTCGTATTAATTACTAGGTTATTACTTTGTCGGTGTGGCTATCTGACAATAATTCAGCATCATTTCAATATTAAACATAAAATTAAAGAAAGTTTATTTTTCCTCTGAGAAAAACAGAATTAAGCTTATTTATGAAAGGTGTTGGTTAATCAAAAAAAGAAATTACTTTTTCTACTCATGGAAGAATATTTTCTGTAAAAGAAATGTTTCAAAGAAGTTAACTGAAGAAAATTATTTTTGGCTGGTTGCAGTTGCTCATGCCTGTAATCCTAGCACTTTGGAAGGCCAACCTGGGAGGACTGCTTGAGGTCAGGAGTTTGAGACCAGCTTAAGAAACATAGTAAGACCCCATCTCTACAAAAGATTCAAAAACTAGCTGGGCATGGTAGCGCAAGCCTGTAGTCCTAGCTACTTGAGAGGCTGAGGTGGAGGGATGACTTGAGCTCCCAGGAGTCTGAGTCTGCTGTGAGCTAGAATCATACTACAGCACTCCAGCCTGGACAAGAGAGCAAGATCCTGTGAAAGAAAGAAAAGAGGGAAGGGAAGAAGGGAAGGGAAGGGGAGGAGAGGGGAGGGGAGGGGAGGGGAGGGAGGAAGGAAGGAAGGAAGGCAGGAGAGAGAAAGAAAGAAAGAAAAAAAGAAGAAAGAAAGAAAGGAGAAAGAAAGAAAGAAAAAAAGAAAGAAGAAAAGAAAGAAAGAAAGAAAGAAAGAAAAAGAAAGAAAGAAAGAAAGAAAGAAAGAAAAAAAAGGGAAGGAAGGGAAGGAAGGACGGAAAGAAAAGAAAGAAAAAGAAAGAAAGAGAGAGAAAGAAAGAGAAAAGAAAATTATTTTCAAAAGATGAATTACCTTAAGTTAATGGTTAACCAGTGTTAGGAACTGGATACTTATGTCCCCCCAAATTTCATATGTTGAAACCTGATCTTCATGGTGATAGTATTTGAAGGCAGAGCCCTTGGAAGGTGATGAGGGGATCATGAGGGCTCTGCCTTTATAAAGAGATCAGTGCCTTTATAAAAGAGGCCCCAGAGAGCCCCCCTGATTCCATGTACCATGTGAGAGCACAGCAAAAACACATCTCACATCCATCTGTGCACCAGAGCAGGCCCTTACCAGACACCAATTCTGCAGTGCTCAGCCTCCAGAACTGAGAAATGAATGTCTGTTGTTTAAGACCCACCCAGTCTATGACATTCTAACAGCCTGATCAGACTGAGACAAGTAGTGACGAAAAATCAACAACTAGTAGTAGTTAAATGAATAATATTTATGTGATTTGTGTCAAATGAGCAATCTAATAATTTAGATTGATTTTTTATTTCATCATCTGAAAGAATCTTCTGGACTGTCTAACAGAATGTGGAACATCCAGGAATGTCTTTCTGGAAATTTTCATCAATTGATTGATATTTATACATAATCAACAATGTTTTTTTCCTTCCTTTCCCCTTTCTCCTTCTCCCTTCCCCCTTCCCCCTCCCCCTTCCCCCTCCCCCTCCCCTTCCCCCTTCCCCCTCCCCTCCCCCCCTCTCCTCCCCTCCCCTTCCCTCCCTCCCCTTCCCTTCCTTCTTTTGCTCTGTCACCAAGGCTGGAGTGCAGAGTCACGATCTCGGCTCACTGCAACCTTCACCTCTCAGGTTCAAGCGATTCTCCTGCCTCAGCCTCCTGAGTAGCTGGAATTACAGATGCCTGCCACCACACCTGGCTAATTTTTGTATTTTCAGTAGAGACAGAGTTTCACTGTGGTCATAAACTCCTGACCTCAGGTGATCAACCTGCCTCGGCCTCCCAAAGTGCTGGGATTACAGGCATGAGCCACTGTGCTCGGTCTCAATGATGTTTTTCTATCCAAAATTTAGAAGTTCCATTTAGTCACTGTGTGTGTATGCACGTGTACATGTGTCAGTGTGTGACAGTCCCAAATATTCTAGGGACACAGGGTGAGAGACTGAGCACACAAAATGCTCACTTTAAAATAATTTTTAAATGGCATAATATTATAGTAGCGAATTAAAATGACATCAATAGCACAGCAATAGAGGGCACTAAATAGGTGGCTTTGAATAGTTGGGATAATGATGCATCAGGCATTGCCAAACACCTTTTCTGATTTATTAAATTGAAAGAGCAAATTGTCGAAAACTGATTGACCGAATGATTAAAAGGAATTTCACTACTTCAGTTCCTGGGGTAAGTACATTTGACAGCCCTTTTGATTTTCTACAAATGTAAATCCTTATCTCCCTCTCACCCTACCCATTTTTTAATTTTCTAATTGTTTCTGTAGGCTGTAAACACCTAAGTATTTTCATCCATACTATACCAGTTAGATGAACAAATTTGTATTCATTATTAATAAATTTATTATAGCAGTTAACTGAGTTTAATAAATCAGTTATACAAAGAATACAGAGGTAACTGGTGGGTGAAAGAGGAATCAGTAAAGTTTGTTTTTACCCCAGGTCGGTTTTTTTTTAATAATGTGCTTTAATTCATATATAGGTACTTATTAAATATTCAAATATTTATTACATGCCCAAAAATGTATTAGATCCAGAAAAACACAAAATTTTCAAATTTTGGAGAGATTTAAACTAAAATAGTTGCTACCTTAAATCAACAGTAATGAAAAATTACCCATATTGAGTCATTCTTGCTGGTTTTATTCAGAGAATAAAGTTTTTTGCAAGTCAAAATGTGGTAGACAGTAAATCAGTGTGGTCAATTTATTTCCTCTAAAACATCATTTTTAGCACAATTGCACTCATAGCAATTTCCTATAAGATGGGGTTTTACAATGGAAAGAAAAAATAGACTTCACACTGCCTTATTCAGAGGTATTATTTTACAATCGTCCTGAGAATAAAACAAAAATGTGGTGTTTTGATCCCTAATTAAAGGTCTTGGGGAAAGATCAATTCTAGACTCTCAGATTAAGAAAATAACTACATATATGCTTAGACAAATATTAGTCATGGAACGAAAAGGGTAATGTGTAATTTTTAATGTGATTTTAAAATGTCTAAATATTATCTTAGTTTCTAATGTTATCCAGGTTTGATGCCATTTTATTGTATATGGCTGCTGGATTTTTGTTTCTCATTTGTGTGCCACTTTTAAAGTCTGGACATTTTAAGGTCTACCTGTGTAGCCTAACACAACCTTTCCCCATCAACAGAAAAGCCTAACTTCTCCATGAGTCATAGATGGTAATCAGGTAAATCAAAATATTCTACTTTCTACTTTTGCCTTGGGTTGGTAGACCAAAACCCCTTTGGAACAGTATTTGGTAGACCAAAACCCCTTTGGAATAAAACCCCTTTGGAAGCTAATCCATTAGATCATCCATGAAGGTAGAACTGGTTCTGCCTTTTCATGTGCTATATTTGAAATAGTTTCAAATCACCACATATCTTTTCATTAAAACAACTCGATTTCTTTTTTATTTTGATTTAATAGGTTTTCCAGGGCTGAGCATGGTGGCTCATGCCTGTCATACCAGAACTTTGGAAGGTTGAGTCAGGTGAATCGCTTGAGCCCAGGAGTTTCAGGCCACCCTGGGCAACAACTCAAAAAAAAAAAAAAATTTAGCCCGGGCGCGGTGGCTCACTCCTGTAATCCCAGCACTTTGGGAGGCCGAGGCAGGTGGATCACGAGGTCAAGAGATCGAGACCATCCTGGTCAACATGGTGAAACCCCGTCTCTACTAAAACTACAAAAAATTAGCTGGGCATGGTGGTGCGTGCCTGTAATCCCAGCTACTCAGGAGGCTGGGGCAGGAGAATTGCCTGAACCCAGGAGGCGGAGGTTGCGGTGAGCCGAGATCGCGCCATTGCACTCCAGCCTGGGTAACAAGAGCGAAACTCTATCTCAAAAAAAAAAAAAAAAAAAAATTTAAAAGTTAGCTGAACTTTGTAACTGATATGATTTAACTCTGTGTCCCAACACAAATCTCTTCTTAAATTGTAATCCCCACATGTCGAGGAAGGGGATCATGGGGGTGGTTTCCCTTATGCTGTTCTCAGGATAATGAGGGAGTTCTCAAGAAATCTGATAGTCTAAAAGTGACAGTTTCCCCTGCACTCTCTCTCCTGCTGCCTTGTAAAGAGGGTATTTTCTTCCTGCTTTGCCTTCTTCCATGATTGTAAGTTTCCTGAGGCCTCCTCAGCCATGCAGAACTGTGAGTCAATTAAACCTCTTTCTTTATAAACTACCCAGTCTCAGGTAGTTTTTTGTAGCAGTGTGAAAGCAGACTAATACAGAAAATTGGTAACGGGTAGAGCACCGCTATAAAAATACTGGAAAATGTGGAAGCGACTTTGGAACTGGGTAATGGGCAATGCTTGGTACAGTTGGAGGGGTCAGAAGAAGACAGAAAGATGTGGGAAAGTTTGGAACTTCCTAGAACTTCCTAGACAAAGACCTTCTAATAAATTATTTTTTTCTGCTTAAGCTAGCCAGTCTCTGTTGTTTGCAAAGAAGAATCCTGGCTAGCATACCTTCTCTGCCTAAATACATAACCTCCTTGAGGAGAGAAAACATCTTTGTTCAACTTTATATTCCCAAAAGTTAGTATGTAAGTAGGACTAAAGGAGAATTCCAACAAGTATAGGATGAGAAAGTGTCTACTTTTATAACCTGAATAACCAAATAGAACAAAGTTAAATACCATTTAAACATAAAATTTAAAGGTTAAACAGGTTAACTGTAATTTTTTTGTTTATTTTTTGGCAATCATGAAAGCTAAGTAGATTTTTTTTTAAAGTAAGATTGGTCCAACAAAAATATCTAATAAAAGAAGAGAAGCCATATAAATAGAATATGTTTAACTATATAAGGTTACATAATAGACTGGGGTAATAAACATATGAATGAATATTTCACAAAGAATGAAATCAATCTCTGTCATAAAATGATCTCACATTTTGCTAATATTAATCATCTTGCAAAATAAATAAATGTCACTGATGACAATAACTATTCATTGAAAAATTCTTAGTTGAAAAAAAATAAGGAAAAGAAGAAATAAGGCAGTTAGAGAACTTCCCTCTTTTATCTGTCTCTATAAGGATAATTAGCTTAGAAAGTCTGATGATCAGTCTGCTAATCAGCTGCAACCGAGTTCTCTCATGTTGTTGTATTAAATGCAAATGTAAAAACAATACTTATAGCTCAGTTCAAACCTTATCAATATGAGGGTGAGGGTTAAAGCATATGTCCCACTGAAGATGAATCAAAGAGATCATGTATTTAGAAACAAGCATGTGCCTATGTATACAAACATGCCTACAGTCATATACAAACTATACTTATAATACAATTTAAGAAGAGGAAATGCACTGGAGCTAGCTGGTAAAGAGTCCTGAACTCCACATTTTGCTTATTATATTTTATTACTTTCCCATCTACCAAAGGCCTGACGTGGAATATGTACCAATAAATTTTAATTGCATAAGAGCAGACTACAGTGGAATAAGGTGGAAAATATTTAATGTTCTAAAAGACAGATAGTTTCATATATAACAGTCCTTCCTATAAATATGGGCAAAATTATTTTAGCTGTGATTTTAAAAAATTGCAAAAGTTACCAGTTGCCTAACTTAGTGGGAGAGCTAAATGAAAGTGGTAAAAGCATTATTAAGTGGTAAGATGTGTTTCTTATCAGATTAAAGTTAGAAATAGAATTGATGTATGTTGCTGTCAATATCAATGACACTACTTTGCAGGCTCTCAATGAACAATTACACTAGATATTACCAAATTCTACACATTTATTACCACATTATTGCCTTTTATTATGAGATAGAAGACCCAATATCGAAGCCCAATATGAGTGTTCATGTATTTGACTTGGCAAGCATCTTATTCTAGTTGAGCTTAAGTAGTTGTGCACACCAACTACCGAGCTCATTAATAATTTAAATGAATTTTTATGAGATTTAAGTGAGGCATTATCATAGAAAAATCATTGTTAAACATCATGTTTTATGAAACTGTGGTCAATAATAATAATTTCAATTGAAGTTAGAATGATTATAATGTTTTGCTAGCCAGTGATCAATTCCTATACAAGTATCATCCTTTCTAGTACGAAAAACACAACACAGAGAAAACTTCAAACTGTAAAATGAGTAGCAAGATAAATTACTGAAAATCAGCATTAATGCATTACTATGATAAAAACCACAAATATATGTATTCATTAATACATATATGTATACACATGTACAAATATATATCAATACATATATTTTATATTATATGCCTCTCTATATAGATGTATATATTAATTAATACACATATATGTATATATTCATACTCAAGAGGCTAACTTCAGGAGTGCAATTACAGATTTAATTTTTTTGGGCAAGCCACAACTTTAGTTTTCACGTTTCTAAAATAATTGAAATACATGTCCTTAAATATCTCCTAATGTCTCACAGTCTTTTAGTGCAAAATATCCCCTTAATGTCTCACAACTTTTCAGTGCAAAATATAAATTCTTAACCATCTTTTGTTGTGTGTGAGGATTGTGCATAATGTACTTACATAATGTTTATTAAGTCATAATAAATGTATTATTATGAATTAATTATGAATTTATTAATTCATAATAAAATAAATATTTATTTATTTATTTTGAGACAGACTCTTCCTCTGTTGCCCAGGCTGGAGTGCAGTGGCATGATCTCAGCTCACTGCAATCTCTGCCTCCCGGGTCCCAGTGACTCTTCTGCCTTAGCCTCTCAGTAACTGGGGTTAAAAATGCACGCCACCACACCTGGCTAATTTTTGTATTTTTAGTGGAGACAGGTTTCACCATATTGGCCAGGCTGGTCTCGAACTCCTGACCCCATATGATCCACCTCCCCCAGCCTCTCAACGTGTTGGGATTACAGGCATGAGCCACCGTGCCCAGCTATTTAAATGATGTTTAAATTATCAATACTTTCTTGATCACCTACATGTAAAGTAGAGGGCTGTGTGTCATGAGGGACATAGAGGTAAGTTACCTATTCTCATCAAGAAAGACAGACATTTGGACAAGCTGTGGTAATATTACGATTACAGCTAAGGGTAGAGGAAAATCCTACTGTAAGCAGTTCAGGGATGGGTAAGAATGAAAGATGTGAAAGATTTCCACTGATAAAAAAAAGATATAGGGATTCCAAGCAGCAAACTATCATGAGCAAAAACATGAAGATGTGATAGTGAATGGTGAAAAACAGTTTGGCAGGATAAAACAAGTGAACGGGAAATTACAAAAAAAAAGAAAATATAATTTATATAAATATAAATTTATTGCAAACAGAAATTAGGCAATAAAATAATAAGTGATCAGAACTTTGGATGTGTTTTACAAAATTGATGTGTGGGAAGAAGGAAAGATGTATTGATCTGAATAGATTATGTATTTAGGAATATGTAAGATGAGCTTATATCCATTTGTATTAGATAACCAGAAAGATGGAAAGATAGTCTAGATTTGGATCTTTTAAATATTAAATAGATAAGATGGGGAGGTATTTCAAATGTAACCAAAACATATCAAGCAAAAATTAAAGTAATTTAGAAAGAAACACTGCTGAATGAGTCATAAGTAAAAATGTATGGAACTATCCAAAAATATCTAGGTAACGATGTATAATTTTTCTCAAAAACCCCCAGATAGGCCAAAAATAAAAATATGTTACATTAAATTAAGTAAGTGTTCTAGGAAAATATGGTAAGACAAAGATGACATAATGCCCCCCCTCCAAGACCTTGAAACTATACATATTTCCCCCAAAAGTACACATCATTAGGGCAAGAATTATATCCTCAAAAAAAATCAAGCATTTATTTTGACTTACTTTTATGAAATGCACTACACGGTATTCATATAGTGATAGCAGTTTAGAAAAAAGTCTACTTCCTAGAATAATTTCAGCCAATAAATTTCAGAAGGACTAAAATATAAGAACAGCATTAGAAAACCCTTATTCTGCAATGAAAGGTACATTTACAATGTAAGGACCTGGCTGTCACCACTTTAATCCACTGATCAATCACAGAAGCACCTGTTAAAGTGGCAGGTCTAGTGTCTTCAGATATGATGCAGTATCAAGTAGTCAGTATACCCTACTGTGTGTTCTTAGCAAGAAAGCTGAATTTAATCAAATCTCTAGACATAAATTCCAATTAATTAGAAATACAGGGAGACAAGTTTGAAAACTTGTACAATAAAAAGTCTTCTAAAGTATACAACATTGCATGGGGAGCTACCAGAATTGTATCTTGGCTGGATTATAGGATCTCTGGAGAGACATAGAGGCTGAAAATGGAAGGTGTGGTAAGTTCATGGCATTCATTAAATGTTGTATCAAGGAATTCAGATTTTATTCTAAAGCCAGCATTTCTCATAACGTTCTGGAACATTGATGTATATTCTTCACTTTAAAAAGGGTAGAATGGGTATTCCCTTTTAAAATAAGTGTAGAAAACATGTTCCTTTTAATTAATTAAATATTAATAGTGTTCATGGCCTGGTGTAGTGGTGCATGGCTGTAATCACTGCAATTTGAAAGGCTGAAGCAGGAAGACTGCTTGAGGCCAAGAGTTCAAGACCAGCTAGGCAATACAGCAAGACCCTGTCTCTATTAAAAATAAAAAATTCGAGGCTGGGCACAATGGCTCATATCTGTAATCCCAGCACACTGGGAGACCAAAGAAGGCAAATTGTTTGATCCCAGTTGTTTGAGATCAATACAGGAAGACCTCATCTCTACAAAAAATCAAAAGAACTATCCAAGAAGTGTGGTGCACACCTGTAGCACCAGCTACTCGGGAGGCTGTGGTGGGAGAATCACCTGAGCCATGGAAGTCGAGGCTGCAGTCAGCCATGACTGTGCCACTGCACTCTAGCCTGGGTGACAGAATGAAACTCTGTCTAAAAAAAGAAATAAAAGATAGCTAGGCATGCTGGCACAGGCCTGTAGTCCTAGCTACTCAGGAGGCTGAGGAAAGAGGATCATTTGAGCCTCGGAGCTAAGATCAATCATGCAACTGCACTTCAGCCATCACAACAGACTGAGACACTGTCTCAACAAGTAATAATAATAATGATGATGTGCACTAGCACCCTGATGTAGAAATACCTATTGAAATTTAACACAACATTTCTAACTTGCAGATATATAGAGAGACAATTACTTTAGATATATATGTAACATATATCCATATAGACAAGTATTTTCTGTATATATCTTACATATCTATATATAGAATTTATAGATATAAATCTATATACTTTATATATTATATATATTTGTATATATCTATATATAACATATATATCTATATAGAAAGTATTTGTCAATATAGATATCTATGTAGAAATGTATCTATATCTTATAGATATATTTAGATATATCTTATTTAGATACATTAGATATCTCTTATTTAGATATATATCTAAATATATAATATATATCTATAATATACTTATATATATAAAGAATATATCTAAATATATCTATAATATATATCTATAATGTATTTAGATATATAAAGATATATAGATGATGTACATTAGCACCCTGTTGTAAAAATACCTATCGAAATTTAATACAGCACTAATAACTATATATAGATATAGATCTACTTAGATACATCTATATATAGATGTAGATCTATATCTTATAGATCTATATCTATATAGAAAGTATTTTCGATATAATAGAAACTTACTGCACAGATTTTAGAAGCAGCACAACAGAACCCTTAGGCAACTATACTAAAGTTTCTAGCTCAGGTGAGTGGGATGTTGGCAATGGCACTGTTAGAAAGTAACTGTGCAGCCATAAAAAACCATGAGTTCGTGTCCTTTGTAGGGACATGGATGAACCTGGAAATCATCATTCTCAGCAAACTGACGCAAGAACAGAAAATCAAACACCTCATGTTCTCACTTACAGGTGGGTGTTGAACAATGAGAACACATGGACACAGAGAGGGAAGCATCACACACTGAGGTCTGCGGCAGGGAACTAGGGGAGAGACAGCAGGGGAGGGATGGGGAGTTAGGGAGGGATAACATGGGGAGAAATGCCAGATATAGGTGATGGGGAGTAAGGCAGCAAACCACATTGCCATGTATGTACCTATGCAACAATCCTGCATGTTCTTCACATGTACCCCCAAACCTAAAAAGCAATAAAATATATATTAAAAAAAGAAAGAAAGAAAGTAACTGGGGTGGTAGAAAAGAATACCCCTGCAGTAGATACCCAGATTTCTGCGATCAAAGAATACACATACCTAATATATAATATTTTTTACATAAAATCCAGACATCATCGTGGCCAAAATACAAAGCAAGCCTTAAGAAATAAATCTTACCTGTGGACATTTAATTTTTTTTCTTTTAATTTTATTTCCCTTAAGTCAGTCCCTAGTTTACTTACCCACAAGGCCTATGGGTGAACACAATGTAACTCTCTTCATCACTTCTTTCTATGAAAGTCATGCATGTGTGCTTTTCCCAGTGCCTCATGGCCTGCTTGAACATGGCTTGCTGGCTGCCTGAAAAAAATGTGTGATGTTAATAAAACAGTGGCTGCCCCAGAAAGAATGCTCCTTGCTGGGTCCTCTACCCTAAGTCTGGCTGAGCAGTGCAGAATGCCACCACTATCATCAGTCAAAGAATACTAGTTTATGGCACCACAAATGAGTCATTGTTAAGAACAGACACTCACTTTATAATCAGAGGGCTAAAGCTTACTATCTCTACAAATATGTGTTTACAAGGCTCTATAAATGAAACATACATTCTTCCTGTCAGTTGAAGAGAGATCAACTTCCAAATTTAATAGGCACATCTGCAACGCTGTTCAAAAACCAGAACAGTGCTTTAAACTCTTAGAACACAAGACTAAAGATATTTTTTCAGTTTCAAAGACACTCTACACTAATAACCTAAGTTAATGCAGTATTTTCCAACCTTGGCTTAATACTGTGTATCCTATTCTATAAAAATAGACACTTAATCTGTGTGAAAGTTTTTATTTCTTTATCAAAGCAGACACTCTGGGAGTGTCTTACCAGTGAAGTTGCCTCCTATAACATAAGGAATAACGCCTCCAGGCCATATTCTTTCCGATCTTGATGTAGCGGCTCTGGGAACTCGATTTTTCTCATTTTGTCCTGAGAACTGTAGGGGTACTTTTCCCTTAACTGTGTTATTTTGCTCCAAGCCTGCAGTGACATTTAAAACATTCTGTGAAACAGAAGTTCTTGGTCAGCGAATCATTTACCTCTTAAAGGACAAAAGTTAAAATGTCTTATTTACATATTTTTTGTATAAATGCTGAAAGTCAAAATGCATTAAAGAAAAACTTCAGTTATATGATATACTGGGAAAAAAAGCACTAAAATATGTAAATATTTCATGTCAAAATACAATTTCCTCATATTCTGTGAGTATTTTGTTGATTTTTTTATTAATATCCATACAACAGACTAAGTGGATAGAAGTCAGGCAGGCTCACAGGCCATAAAAAATCTGTTTTCTGTTTCCTGTCTTGCTAGCTCACTAACAATTCACCAAAAGTTAGAACAGATTTTGTTTAATAAAGTCTCATGATATTTAAGATTCTTGTTATTCCTGCCAGTCCCTAATCCTTCAAATCTAAACTGATATTCTATAGCACAGCCTAAAATTATGAATATTACATTATACAGATAGTAAATGAAGTAACATTAAGACAGACATGGTCTCAGCCACCTGTACCAAAAGCTATCTCCATTCCAGTTTCTTCAGGATTCAGATTAAGGTCTGCAGCGGGATTTAGAGGTCAGCACGCAACATGAACAAAATGCATTCTATTCTGGAGCAGCTTTCAAGTCTACAGCCTTTTCCTTTTCTTGGTGGCCTTTCATGATATTTTTGTTGCTGTTTTTCCTAAATTTATGTGATTATTCTTTCTCATCTGTCACTGTCAATATGAATATCCTACCACTGGTATATACTTTGACACAACAACTAGGGACTCTGTCCCTAACATATCTGTCTTTTCAATAGCCTGGAGCAAAGTGTCTTTGCTTGGGAAAATTATTCCTTGGAAGTATGTACTTGGAGCATTATTTAATAATCCATCAATTTAAGGAGTGTTAGAATATGAGCTATGCACATGGGACTTTTAAAAACTTCTAAAATCTACAAATAGCTTATAATACATTCAATACTGTAAATATTAACTAATTATAAACCAGAGATAGTTTTTCTGAATGTTTGTATATGTTTATATATATATAAACACACATATAAAAATATATATTAATAAACATATAAATATATGATTTATATATATATAAATGATTATAAATAGTTTTATAAATAGTTGTATATCATAGTTATATACATTTATAACTATTTTATATTTTTTTGATTGGTCAAAAACATTTTAACTTTTTTAATCCAGTAATTAGTTTTTTCATTTTACTTTAAGTAGATTTTATTTCAAAACAAATAACCATGATATTTTTTCATTTGATTACAATTGATGCAACTCCAGGGTTTCTAAAAATACCTTGGTGTGATGCCCAATTGACTGGATATAAGCATTAATAATAAAATAATCACCTTATATATGTTTTAACAAAGAGAGGCTTAAAACAAAGAAATATTTCAAATTATTCCAAATGATTTCTAAAGGGCTTTGATTAAATATGAGCTAACAAAATAAAATTTTTTAGAATATATCCCTTACATAGTTCACATAATAATGGCACACTGATTTTAATAAACTGAACTGCTATGAGTATACTATTTACTGTACATCAAGTCAAGTGTTTGCAACTTTAAACATTGATATACCAAAGCCAATTCTTCTTATCTTCTCTATAAGTTGATAGAGGGCCCCTCGCTTCTTTGACATAGCATGGTCTCCAAGTCCACCTTAAAGAATAAAAGGTAACAATTAGGTTAAACTCAAAATATGTTAAAATTATTGCAAATAAAAAATAGTCATAGGCAACATTGATTTCTCTTTGGCCATTTTTATGTGGTCTTAAAGTGTTAAAATTATGAATATCCATGAATCTTTGAAGAGGGTAAAAATTCTACAGCAACCAGTGTTGGTAACTAAAATAAGGGGATGGGGAGACTCAGAGAGCAATTTAAATGACTTTATTTGGACATCATGACAATTGAGTCATCTATTGATAATTTGAAACATTTTTCTTTACTGTGACCTTGACATCACATAGTGTTATATAGAATGGCAGCAAGTTGCTCTGCCTGTTGATTGCATGCCAGCTATTTCCCCAATGCAAACTGAATATTTTCAGAGGCCAAATAAGCAAATGGAAATAAAAACATTAAAAGAGCAAGTGTGTAGTGCAAGTTTTCCTCCAAAGCTTCCATTGATTTCAAAAACTTTTTAAAATCTTATGACATTTTGAAAATCTAGTTGAATTTATAAAACTCAATAACACAATTTGGAAAAAGCCACAAGAATCCAAACGAATGTTCAGCTGCAAAATATATTCTGTTACACTGTGTAATTTGAAAAATTTATAAAAGACAGAGTGTAAAAAAAGTCTGTAGTGCAAAAGGAATAAGAAAGGGTAGAAATAAGGCAATATGTGTTCTTGCAATTTTACCAACAAAACCTAGAAAAGGTAGATTCCTGTCTTAAGTCAGAAAGCAGAGTATTTCTCCAGATTATCATTCAGGGCCTTTATAAAATGCTGCTCTCAGTTTTGTCACCTATTTTCTCTGTTCTCCTTGAATTTTTATTAGACAAATAAGAAAGAGTTATCATTGAACAAACAACCAATATAACCACTAATGACATGTTAAAAAGTGCCTATGAATTTGTACTAACACGGAGTGCGTATGGTTCATAGAGTATCTTTGGGCTAAGGTAAAGAAAGCAGTAATTTCATAAGAAAACAAACTATTCACAAATCACTTGAATAGATCCCCCCAGTATCTATTTTTTATTTAAAATTAATACTGAACATAATTACCTAGATAGAAACTAAAAATAATAATAAAATCTATAGCCATATAAGTCTCTTAAAAGAAAAATCAAATAAGTCCTTATAAGGCAAATAAGTTAGAATGCTTTTTCACTGACTAATAATCTACTTAATTGCTTGCATTACATGGCCACATTTTTGCCATGCATCTTGAGAAACATTTTTGAAATTTTTTCATTGCACATTTTAGAAAGATGAGGTAATACTTAAATACATTCATTCCTAAGCAATGAAGAAAAACATTTTCAAAGCATGGCATCTATGATGTTTGAAATGACCATTACGTAACAACTATATTTATATTACATTGTTTGAAATTCAACTGAATAGTGTAAGTTACTATCGAACTTTCAAACATGTGCCTTCGACAGAAGAATTTCAAATTTTTTTTTTTTTTTTTGAGAAGGAGTTTCTCTCTTGTTGCCCATGCTGGAGTGCAATGGCACGATCTCTGTTCACCACAACCTCTGCCCACCCCGGGTTCAAGTGATTCTCTTGCCTCAGCCTCCTGACTAGCTGAGATTACAAGCATGTGCCAACACACCTGGCTAATTTTGTATTTTTAGCATAGACAGGGTTTTTCCATGTTGGTCAGGCTGGTCTTGAACTCCCAACCTCAGGTGATTGCCCACCTCGGCTTCCCAAAGTGCAGGGATTACAGGTGTGAGCCACTGCACCCAGACAGAATAAATGTCTTTATTATTATCAGTATAATCTGTTTTATTCTATGTCTAAAATAACATTTTTTCTTCCAATTGTTACAGTCTCTGAGTTTAACAATAAATAAAATTAAAGAACAATATTAAAAAATTTTTAAATCATAGAGAATTGATGCCTTCAAAATAATTGGAGAAGGCAGGTCAAAGAAATGATTTAAAGCTTAGAGCTAATGAAAATTTTAAAAGAAGTTGGAAATGAAACTTATGATAAACCTAGCAGTTTATTGTTATATCATTGCTCTGCTTTCCAGAATATGTTGCCTCCATGACAGCATTACAGGTGATAGATACAGCAACTGAATATTTTGGCAATGAACATAATCTACAGGATACACTATCTGTGATGACACTATGCAGCAAGATTAGCCCCCGTATTGATATATGTTTCAGAAAATATTGTCACTATGCATAACAAACAACAAAGCACACTATCTTTAAATAGTATGTGTTATTATTTTAGATGGATTTCTTAGGCTTTCTCTTATATACCTACAATTTTAAATACATGATCATGGTTTTTGATTATATAGAATAATATCCTTATTCTTACAAAGTGCATGCTAGACTACCTAATGATATTACGGTGTTGTGTTTCCTGCAATTGACTTCAAATTTTGTTTTAAGCACACTTATGCATGTATGCACACACACACACATACACACACATGCTCAGTGAAAATAATAAACTATTAAAAACTGCTGAATCTAAGAAGTAAGAGTACCACTATTCTACAATCTAAGGAGGTAGAAATATTTCTATATATTTAAAACTGGTCATAGAAAAGAGTTGCAAAAAATAAATAAATAAATAAATCGGGCAAAGTAAAAAGTCACAGTAAAAAGTCTTAAGTCCTTAATATATATTTATGTTAGATACCAGAAAGGACTACATATGGTATTTTCCACAGAATAGAAGAAAATAAAAATACTAAAAAGCGAGAATGCAATGAAATCAAAAGCATGACATGAAATAAAAGTTTTAGCTGTTAATATAATTACAAAAAAATTTTAACTTTCTAACCTCGCAATTCTCTCCAAAATAGTATACAGAGTAAAAATTTTTCCAAGATACAATAATGAATTTTTTAATTTTAAATTAAAAAATTTTTAAATGAGAACTGAAATAATCTTTTACGTATATCAAGTTTCATACAGGCAGAATGTAAACATGTTCAAATCAACTAAAATTAAAATTGCCTTCTGGGGTTTTCAAAAAAATTATATATATATATATATATATATATATATATAAATTTTCCAAATATGTTTCTATATAATTTCTCTACGAATAATTCATATTTTGCAACTCAATAACCAAATGACAGGCAACTTAATATAATACTAAAGAGGATGAAATCTAGCTTTTCTCAGAATTGAATTCCGATTCTGACATGGCCACTTCCTGATGATGTGACAATAAGAAAGCTATATAGTCTTCTAAATCTCAATCTGCTAAATTCTAAAATCATAGTAATATTAGTAGCTACCCTGATGGGGTTGTTATGAAGATTCAGAGAGTTAATATCTGCAAAGCACTTAAACCAGACCTAGTATGTAGCAAATACTACAACATGTTTGGTAAAAAATAATAATAATAATAATTAATAAAATTAAAACTGTGAATAAAACCTGCATTTCTAAATATGTATATTTGTGTATAGGAAGTCAAAAGTTGATTAACAGGAGACTAAAAATGATCCAAATATATTTATAGCATTTCAAGAGTATATTTACCCCAAAATGAAGACAAATTTTCTTAAACAATCAACCATACCTGTGGTATGTCCAAGGTTTCCAAAGGGGTTCTGAGTAAGGTCAATTGTGCTATCTATTTGAAAGATATTTAAGTCTTCATCATCTAAGGCAATATCACCCCAAAATATAGCTAAAAAAGAAAAGTTGAATTAAAATGTAAAATATTTCAGTGAAATCAATACCAACAAGCTAATTAGAAAAACATTGTTAAAAATATAGAAACATGGTCTAGATAGAGACAGGTCTTTCAGAAAGTAATCATAGCTGAATGTGTTGGACCTGTTACAGGACAAATGTTAGCCACCTGTAAAAGGCAATGACTCCATTTTTTTACACTGTTGTTTGGGAAGGAGGAAAAATAGTTTCCTTGAATAAGAAGGTTACTGATTTATGGGGATTCTAAAGAAGGAAATAAGCAATCATGAGCTAATTTGCAAATATGTGAAAATCTGATAAGAATGACTACATTTTCTGTGGATTCTTGTGCCCAGCAGCAGGTCTTCACTGAGAGGAAAAAGAAAAGGTAGTAACAAATAAACCATATGATATTTTATAAACTAAGTTAATTTTATAATGCAAGGTACAATCAAGACAAAAGAATATTGTACTATTGTAGCAATTCATTCACCACATTTCATACATTTTATAATACACTTTATCTAAAAGGGCATTGCCTCTGAGTCTCTGTAAAATGGATATATAAGTATCAAAAGTAATACTTAAGTCAGCATTTATTTAGGCAACAACTAGATGCCAGACTTTTGATCTTTAATGACCAATATAACATGGTCCACATTTTCAAGAGGCTCCAAGTCATTACCCTAAAACCTAAAAACACTCTCATTCTGTCTTTGTTTTCTTCTTTTTGAGTCAGGGTCTCTCTGTCACCAGGTCGGAGTGCAGTGGCGCGATCACGGCTCACTATAGCCTCAACTTCAACCACCCAGGCTCAAGTGCTCCTCCTACCTCAGCTTCCCAAGTAGCTGCGACTACAGACACACTCCACTGAGCTGGGCTCATTTTTGTAACGCATGCTAATTTTTGTATTTTTTGTGCAGAAAGTGTTTTGCCATGTTTCCCATGCTGGTAATGAACTCCTGGCCTCAAGCAATACTCCTGCCTCAGCTTCCCAAAATGCTGGCATTACAGGAGTGAGCAACTGAGTACATTCTGACTCTATCTTTTATGCCTACTCTTTTATGCTACTTAATAAAGCAAAACTCTATAAACCATTGTGAAACCCCATGGGAGAGTTCATTGATAACCAGTATGTAAATTTCTCTTTTCAGGTTAGTCATGTACATTAGTGAGACAATAAAAGAGCCTCCCTGTTTGAGTACAAAGTAAACCAACCAATCCCTTAGTACTGCCAGAATCAAAGCACAGTAACTTCAGGAAGCACAGAAAACTTGAGAAATAATAAATTAATCATGAAGCACACTGAAAAATGCCTAGAAATACAGGGATATTTGTTCTTTTCAGGTTTACCAATTTTCTTTACTTTTTAACTTTCTTCAGATTTTATTTCCTGTGAAACCAAAACGAAAAGAAAGAAAATACATTACAATTTAGAAAGTGACAAAATCTATGCTTTTCAAATTACTGTATTTCATTGGATTTAAATATTAATATTTATGAAGTTTACCAGCATAGAGAATTAGTTATTTATGAAGTTTAAATCAGCTTATTTATGAAGTTTAAACTTCAGTCCTAAAATCTATGCAATGCTTTAGGCTTTGATCAAAGGCTTATCATATAAAATTATTCATCCAGTGCAAAACTGACATGAGATAATAAGGAGGGGGTTAGATTTATGTGTAAGTCGAGAAATGAAGAAAATAGAAATTAGTACAACGTAGGTTATCACTTCAACATATGGAAAAATCTTTATTATAATTAGATTTCTCTCTTAAACTCCTCACTGCCCCTATCGCCAATAGAAAGACAGTCTAAAGAAGCAAACAGATGCTTACTATTGTTCACTATCATAGCAGCAAAGCCACAAAGATTGTACAGAATAGTTTATAACACTAGCTAAGAGGGTGGTTTTGATGCCTGAAATTGAATCCAGATTCTAATCAGCTTTGTACAGATGCAACAGAAAACACCAATGCTCCAGTGTCCCTAAAGCCAGACCTCCCAAGAAACTTACCCAAGTTAAATATTTTACCAATTATAATATAAGACTTCGGTTTTCATAAAAATAAATGTTACACTTTTTTAGATTGTAAGGTAAATCGAAGTTGACTAGTTATTTGAAACTTCCATCAGGTGCATTTATGATGCAAAAAGCTGCAAGCCTCCACTGGCAGGGACTTTCAGCCTGTCTTTTCCTTTCTTACTGCTGATAGAGTGTGGTGACGACTAGACGCTGAAGCAGTGCTTCACTAACTTTACTTTGCTTAGGAATCATAGTGAATCCAGCCAAAATGCAGACTCTGATTTGATAGGTCTGGAGAGGCGCCTCAGATTCTACATTTCTAACAAGCTCCCAATCACTTCAAATAATTGCCGTTGTCATCTTTATTAGTATTAATTTTGTTCTGCAAGAATAAATTCTCACTCTTCTTTGAGTCAGCAAAATCAAGGCACTCAACCAAGCAAAATGTACTTCATCAATACTACATTTCAAATAAAAGCAGAACACATAAAACAAAATTTAAATTTTTATTTTCTTGTAATGGCTTTTTATATGCAGTAGGATTCATGTCTTGATGGATTATATCAAACACAGATCAACAGTCCAAGGATGAATCACTTCGCAGAAGCAAAAACATTACTTCTAGAGAGAAGAAAAGGCACCAGGCCAGATGATACTTAAAAGGAGAAAAAAAAAACAGTTCCAGAGGACATAAGCCCATTTATTTATTGTTATTTTTTCTAACCTAATAACTTTTCAGAGTAGTTTGGCAGTTCTGAATACACCATAAGTTGCTTCAGGAGAAAACCAAATATTTCTTTGAAAGAAAGCAATAGTGAGTGACTAAGCCAATTCATTTAGGGCCAGACTTGATGCACTGTCACCCATATACATCTTTAAATCTTGATATGCTCAACAGAAAAAAGACATGTTAGAATTTTCAACCTGTCACATAGCTTTAAATGCATTTCTTCTTTATATTGCACACATTTAAAGATTTCCTTAATTCATCTTCTATTTAAATCTATGTCCTATTTCTGTATTCTAAAATATTTTACTTATGCATTGGTACAGTAAGTTGGACCATGGCAAATTATACTTATATGCATTAGGATTTGCATTATATTTAATATATATTTGATATTTAGGTGCAAAAATACATATGAAATTCTCAAATCCACTTTGGAATTTTGTTTTCATTTTTATGTGGTATTTAGTATTTATTTTACCTCAAAAAACAAAATTGGAGAGAAACAGTCTTAAAAGTATGAATTATCATTTATTTGGCTCATTTAATACATGATTTGAGGTTAGTGAGATCAGAACTAAAAAAAAAATGGGAAATTGGTTATTGGGATGATACTAGGAAAATGTTCAAATGGAATTAGAATATTTACTATGTGTTTGGAATTCTGCTTGGATTCTTATGGTCAAATAGGGGGTTGGAGCTAACCAATAGGCCAAAATTAAATGTCAGAGAGAACAATTTTTAAGCTACATGGAAAACCACAGGTTTCGTTTTTCCCCTAAAGGTTATTTGCCTTCAATGCACAACAAACATTTTTTTTTTAATCAGAGACTAAAGCAGACAAAGTATTTTTATTGTAATATGCAGAATAAGTGCTTTTTATAAAATAATGTATTCTGAGAATAAGCAATTCAAGATTGTGATTCCATACACCTTAACTTTAAAAAATGCCACTCCCACCCATGTCCCCAATTCCTCAGTGAGCTTTACTTCTTTGGTCTGAAGCTGAGGCCATCAGCTTTAAGGAGGCTTTAAGTTTGTGATTTCTGAAAAGCTACATGCAAAAATATGTATGAATTTATAAACACAAACACCACATATTTTTCTGGGAAAAGTCCTCGGTAGATTGTTAAAAGGGGTCGGTCACACAGTAAAAAACCACTAATGTTGCCAAGGGTGAAGACTTTCTGTCCACTCAGGAGAAAATACTTGGAAACTAAATACCCTGAAGAAAATGAATACATTTATCTGAATTAACATTAAGATATCTGATAGTTGGTTGCCAGTCCAGAGCACAATGACAAGAAAATTGAGTCTCGTTAGGCCTTGCCAGAACACCTCTTCAGAAACCTGCTCTTCCCATTTGACCTAATTAAGTATCTGTACTTCCATGTTCTGACTGGGCTTCTGTCATGTTAAGGTCTGACACGGGATTTCATAATTGTTTTCAATCATCTGCTTCCTCAATCTAATTTTGAAAATACTGACAACAGGAAGCATGTATTACTCACCTTAAAATCCTCAATGTCATAGTACCAGAAATAAGTAGGTTTTCAATTTACATATTCACAAAAATGTGAATGAGAATATACCATGAATTGGAGAATAAGTTGTGTGTAACAAAGGAGTCCATATAAGAATTTATGAAGCTAGATGTGCTACCTATTTGAGAAATTTTCCTTAAGAACCAAAATACTAGATATTTTACTGTTTCAAGGATAAATATTTCCAAGGCCTTCAATCTCTACTGGATTACTCTTATAAACATTTTTAAAGCAATTAAAAGAACCCTGCCTTTCTTTTTTATTTTAGTAGTATATATTATTAAATGTAATTATGGGAAATGTGCCCCTTTTCTTCAAACACCATACTTACATGCTCAGGAAATACATGATTGAGCTAGAAGATTAGTTATCTTGAGATTTATGGGATTGGAGGAGATAGCTCAAAGATTCAACAATAGCCAAGAGCATTTGTTCATTATACTTTTTCCATATACAGTTTAAGCTTTCTGCTTTTATTGATAGTGGATTTAGGGAGGAGAGATGATGTCATGTGAAGCTCTGAGAAGGCTGCTTTAACTGTTCTTGCTCACAATGAAGGCATAATGAAAATTTTCTCAGGCAAAGGCAACAGTAAAGTCTCAAAAGTCAACTATTTTTACATGATTGACAACCACTGAGCAAATTCCCGAGGAAAAGTAAGACTTGATGAAAGTTCTAAGATATACATGTTAGCTAATGTTACACCAGTTAAAAGAGAAAATAATTTTCTGATGGCATTTCATATGCATAGAATAAATTTTCCACCAAAATGGCACACAAAATTATTACAAATTCCAAATTTGAGAAACAAATATCTAAAATTTCAAAAGCTCTTCATACAATAGAAAAATAAATACAAAAATATCTTACATAGAATCAGAAATACTCTTCAGAAAAATACATGTTTTAATGTTGAATGTATCTTTCTTACATTTCTAATCATAAAGAAGAAAGTATTTGCAGTCCAATTATTTTAGTGTTTGTTCATACAAAGCCATCTCATGCAATATTTTATTTAAAATATTTATTTTTTTCAGAATCTACTTTTCCACTTTTACCATACATTACCACATAAAATCAACAGAAGAGTCCAATCTACAAATAAAATGTGCTTGCAGTAAATTACTAACAATTAGTTAAATAAAATTGTTTACTAATTCTTTCCTCACACACTGGATTAGAACATATGTCTGGGAACCTGACTTCCACGTGGCCAATTGAAAACAATATGTCTTTACCCAGGGTAGTTTTGTTGAAGGATGGTAGGAGTACGAAATAAGAAAGCTAGACTTTGGATAATTGGCTCTAGGAAGAAAACAAGAAAGAAACTGTCCAACGATACTTCAAATTTAGAAGTTCCTTCAGAGAGCATAGAGCTGTTCCTCCAGTTAAACACTGTCTTCTTCAATGACTTATTAAATCATGAAATAGAACATAATCTCAATACACAATCAGATGTCAATCTGAAGTGCAATACAAATCTATATACAGATACACATATATTCTGTTGATATAAGGACTGTTCCACCAGAATATGAAAATGTTTGATAAGAAAGGCATTTTTCATGATATTTATTAGTTTCAAGATGAATCAAGATTGATCAATCCATTCTGAGCTTAGAACACAAGGAGTATGTTGCCTTTTTTTAATCCTTTTCTGTTTTAACATAATTTTACATTATGGATATGAATAAATGCTAAATTTCCAAATAAACACATCTTTCTATTTAGGTCAGAAAACAAAATTGTTCCCATAACAAAGATCCATTGAAATATCATATCAATCTGCTTTTATAGCCCACAATGTCTGTGGATAGGATTTCTCAGGACATTTTTAAAATATCACCCATACCACAAATATTCATTCTGAACTCTTTGTCTCAAAAGGGAAAACATTTACAGAAAAGTGCTTTGATCCAGAAACGTAAAAGTAAATATTGAAACTTTTTTGTGTTTATGGCCTAATATACTCTCTCCTGAGCTTTAAGAAAATAAATTATTGTAGTTCGCAAGTTTTTAAAAACTTCTATTATTACACTGCTCAAATATTAAGTATATAATCAACGACTAGTGAGATTTAGTTTATTTATATTTCCCACATTATCCACTTTGTAAGAACAGGGCAAACATTTGGTTTTTTTCTTCCCTTATGCTTGTAATTGTTTACATTTGTGGCCAGGGTAGGAGTCAACTCCGATACTTCTTTTTGAATTAAGTTTCCTTATTTTCCAAATATTGACACTAAGTCTGGGAGTAAATCTTGATCTCTTTCTGGAAGTAAGACTGCTCATGCAAATCTGTTCTTTTTTATATACATTGCTTTATGGTTTACCCACTGGTTGGTCATTTCTTCACACAAATACAAGAACCATTTTTCCCACTTTTCCCCATTTTTATTTAGTCTGTTTTTATGATAGATTGAGAAAATCTGTACTCCAACCTTTCTGGTTATTGTTATCATTGTAAAAGATTTTCCTTTCAGCATATATCAAAGTCTGGAGTCCTTTCTCTTTGGCTAATACCTCACACTGCACAGCCGTGAAACAACATGGCCTGAGTGAAATCAACTTTACAAAATTTAAAAACTCATTGACTCTCTGAAACTTTTGTTAATA
Organism: Sapajus apella; assembly: GCF_009761245.1. Taxonomy (NCBI): domain Eukaryota; kingdom Metazoa; phylum Chordata; class Mammalia; order Primates; family Cebidae; genus Sapajus; species Sapajus apella. The sequence continues at coordinate 596,297 of NW_022437117.1, forward strand.
TATTGATTTCTACTTCTTCTTTTCATAGTCTTAGAGACCTTAAATAATTGAAAGAATATTTGAAGAGAATTTTACTCACTCTAAAATAAGCACAAAATTGAAGATCTATGAAATATCCCTCTCAATATTATTTTCAATGTTTTACAGCTTTATGTTAGAAGTTTCATAGTGTCAGTAACATGTATTACTATTAAATGCATGACACATTATTAATAAAGCACCCTCACCTTATTCCATTTGAGCCACAGAAAACTGTGACATTGACTAATACTATTAACTAGCTGATATAATTTACATTTTAAAAAAACTTCCCATTCTCTTATTGCCCATCATATTATTTGGTGTCTACACTTTGCTTAATAAAGCAGAGTCTGTTAGTACTGATGACAGGTCATTTCTTACAGTAAAATTATTCCGAGTCAGAAGCATCATCTAAGAATTTCCCTTTGAAATCAGGCTAATGATCCATCTTAACAACAGCAGTCTCATATAGGAAATGAAAAAACAGATGATTCCCCCCTTTTCAGATTTGCAGAAACAGGGATCGTGCCTGTAATGGCACACAGAGATGATACATTTAATTGAAAAATGAAAGTGACATGCAAAGAAAACATTTACTAAAGGAAAATAGATTCATCATAACTTGCAAACTGGTAGCAACAAAACCACCTTGGACCATACCCATGTTCTAGGTGTAATTTCAATGTTAAGGAATCTGCCAGTGTTGTTTCAAAGCTTGTTTGAGATAATAAAGGAAAGATGGAATTCAGATACACATGAAAACTAAGTAAATAAAATCTTCATAAATATCAGCAAATCATAGTCTTTACTATGTCCTTTTAAAATTTACATATTTAGAACTGACATTCTAAGTTTTAGCTAGTAGATATAAATTGGAAATTTGGCCCATCCAACCCTCCAGTCTCCCTGCAGCATTACTGATTAACTAATTTAAAATGCATACTTTGACTCAAAGCTTATCAGCTCTGTAAATCTTTGGATCCAAGATAGAACTGTAATTTTCCACTTAAATTATTCACAGCAAAAAAAAAAACAAAAAACTGTTGAAGGAATCCTTTTGTAATCTTTGGAAAACAAACAAAAAATCCACAGGTTTGTATGTATTTTATTTCGCTTGTAACAATATAACATCCAAAACATTTCGGTAATCACTATCTCTTGGGGAATGAGTGTCAAAATCTATTAAATAATCTGGTTAACTGAAAGACAACCTCCTTTTCAGTAAAACTAGAAGAATCATGGGGAAAAAAAACTCTATAGAGGATGAAGGCAATTATCATCTGCTTCTCTTATTATCTGAGTTTCAGATAATTATATTGGTTACTCTCTCATGCAAAATTTTAGAAATAGAGTAGTTTACCATTAGGGCCTAAAATTTTGTAAAGAACTCATCAATATTAAGTCGCATTAATGAAGCCATCAGAGGCTTACAAATCAAACCAATGTCTAAAATGAAGCCCTCCAAAAATAATAGATTTTTTAAAGAACCGTTTAAAACATTTTATTATACTCAAAAATTATGAGATGATTTAGTTATCATTATAATTTATTGAACTTATATTTTGTGACTGATATTGTGCTAGGCAACAGGAATTCAAAAATAAGGCAATGTCCCTTAGAGATTAATAATTTAATACATCAAGTAGACTCTCTTAACAACCACTTAAAGTCCATTTTAAGTTGACTGTTTTGCCTTCTATTTACCATTTTAAAAATTCCAGTAGGCTCAGGTATTTGAAGGCTACTTTGAATATTACAAATAGACATCTCTGCCAAAATTAGTCATATTATCGCAGCAACTGCTCACAGGATGTCTGGTTTTACCAGTTCTGTAAATTTGGTGCTAACTACACATAATCCTGAGTTATCTCTGAATGACAGCCTATTGCTACAATTGGCTGCACATTTGAATTACTTTATTTTCTTAGGCTGTGCCTGTAACAGGCATTAATTTGCACTTCACAAGAGACCACTAACTTAAATTCAAGAAGAATGCGCTATAAAGAATAGAAGGATATTTCCAGGGAGATGGAAACTTTTGATGAATTTGCTTGAATTTAAGGTCTGGGTTGAGCCTTGCAGACTCAGAAACTCTGTCTTGCATGTTTTCCGGAATCCATTACACTTGGAAATACAGACATCCTTGAGACAGCCCATATGAGATTGTTATCATGAAAATAAAGTGCCAGCTCATAGTAAGAACTGTAAAAGGGATTGGACCCTCAGGATATCTGCCCAACATACTCTCAATACAAATAAAACTATGTGAAGAAAACCCATGCTCAGAAGAGTGCTTGTTAAACATGTAACCAGAACAAGAAAGATTACTTACATGCTTCCAATGTTTAATAATATCAGTCCATTAGGTCTTTAAGCAGAGAAGCTTCCTACATGGATACAGTTTGGATAGGCACTTTCAACATTTGCCTCTGAAACTGTCTTTTTTTTTTCCCCAGTTTTCACATCTAACCAAAACCTTTCTGACTGACATATTCTTTTATTATCCATATTAATATAGTCAGTCAACCAGATTGGTTCTCCCTCTCTATTTAGAAATCATGATGTATTTCAGCTATATAGAAAAGCATACTCACCATTGAGTTTTGCAAAAATCTGAACAGCTTGCAAATTTTGCCTCAAATCTTGTTTATTTGTTTTTTTACATAGAGAAAGGGTTTTGCTTTGCCACCCAGGCTGGAGTGCAGCAGTGCGATCACAGCTCACTGACAGCCTCAAACTCTTGGGCTCAAGGAATTCTCCTGCCACAGCCTCCTGAATAACTATGCATATAGGTACACACCATCATGCCTGACAAATTTTTTATTTCAGATTTTTATTATTAGACTAGTGCTTACACTATCTATGTTTCCCTTCTAATTACCATGACCCTGAGTTCTCTCAGAGTAACCAGTATCACAAATATAGTATTTGTCATTCCCATACCTGCTTCTATTCTTCCAAACTCATATGTATCTGTGGAAAAGTATAATACTTAATTTTGTTTAATAATTTTAAATTTTATATAAATATCATTAAACCCGTTTTCTTTTTCATCTGTATTATTTTGTACAATATTGAATATATGATATTTGTTATACACATTTGACTATAGGTTTTCTTAATTTCTAAGTTAGTCTTTTATATGAATATAATATTTATTTGTATTTTTTCTATTAATATAAATTTATGTAGTATCAAACATTTCCCTAGTATAAACAATGCTCTAGTAAACACCATGTATTGCACAAGACTTGTCTAGGATATATACCTAGGTAGTCAATCAATGAATCATAGGATATGCATGTATACACCTTTTTTAGAAATTACCTAGAATTTGAATACAGAGTGATAATGGCAGCAGCAATAGCAACATAATAATGGAATATTCTCTGATCCTGCTGTAAAAACACAGGACAACAAATATTAAAAAAAAAAAAAAACTCAAAGACCTTTGGACAATATATTGCATAGAACTAGGTTACAAAGTATCACCTCAAGCCCTCAAATATCAGTGGATGGGAACAAGCTGTTTTACCACTCTTCTGCTGCTTTTCCAAGTATAAGTTTTGGTTTACACTGGATGTAGTTTATTTAGTGCAGTCAACTTAAATAAATGCATTTAATTTTAATGCAAAAAATTTTATAACCATTTCTCATTTATATTTTGGGCTTCCGAGCTCCATTTAAACATCATATCTTTTTCTGAGACCATAAAAGTAGTTTCCTGTTCCATTAGTACGTTTTCACACTGCTGTAAATAAATATCCATGACCAAGTAATTTATAAAGACAAGAGGTTTAACTGAGTCACTGACCCACATGGTTGGAGAGGCCTCAAGAAACTTACAATCACGGTGGAAGGGAAAGCAAGCACATCTTATATGGTGGCAGGTGAGAGAGAGTGTGTGTAGGAGGCACTGTCAAACATTTATAAAACCATCAGATCTCATGAGAACTCACTATTGCAAGAACTCACTCACTAAACTTTTAGCATGGGGGAAACTTTCCCCCATAATCCAGTCACCTCCCACCAGGTCCTCCCCTCAACATGTGGAGATTAGGGGGATTACAATTCAAAATGAGATTTGGGTGGGGACACAGAGCCAACCATATTGCCTATATTTCCTAAAACTTCTAAAATCTGACTTTTAACATTTTGTTTTTCGTCCACATTAATGTGTTTTTTCCTCTGTTATAGTTAAATGATTAAAAATCTTTTCATTCAAGGGTGTCCAATTTTTGGCTTTCCTGGGCCACACTGGAAGAAGAATTGTCTGGGGCCACACATAAAATACACTAACTATAGATGATGAGCTAAAAAGAAGAAAAATGCACAAAAAAAAGAAAAAAAAAAGAAAAAAGAAAACTCTTAATGTTTTGTTTTGTGTTGGGCCACATTCAGCCCACAGCCATGGGTTGGACATGCTTATCTACATGAATAACTAAGTGACCCTGTTCCATGTAAAGACCTCTATCATTTTTCCAAATATTTACAATACTGTCTCTGTCATATATCTGTTACATATCTAAGCACTTTATTCTGTCTTATTGGTGTATAGTCTTTAATACCCTACTATATTGGTAACAATCACTTTATATGTATCTTTGTATCTAATAGAAATAGCCCCATACCTATATTATCAAATTTTTCTCAGTTTTTCTTAGCAATATGATTTGCTGTATAAATTTTAGAAGCAGACAGTCAAGCTACAAGAAAAAACCCATGAGGCCTTGATTAAAATTGCATTGTCTATGTAAATTAATATAAGAATAATTGCCGTTTTAAAGATCACAGCTCAACTTATTTTGTTGCTTTACATCTACCTATAAAGATATAACTTCTTCTTCCTAATATATGCCTTGTTAAATTTATTTCAAAGTAAACTTTCAGATTGTGTTTCTTTAATAAATATTAACATTTAAATTATATTTTCTAAGTGTTCCTTCTGTATAATAAAAGAAGTATTATATTTTGATCATGTATTCATCAGATATCCTGAACATTTCCATTGGTTCCAATAGATCTCTTGCATTTCCTGTGAAGACACTTTTACCATCTGAAAGTAGTGTTGTATTCATTCTTTTCCATTCCTCTGTGTGTGTATGTGTGTTTCAGCAAAATGCTAGAAACCAAACCATAACACTGAATATAAGTAGTGATGGCAGGAATGCTTGCCTTATAACTTTTTTTTTTTTTTAAGATGGATTCTTGCCCTGTTGTCCAGGCTGGACAGCAGTGGTATGATCTAAGTTCACTACAAACTCTACCTCCCAGGTTCAAAGGATTCTCCTGTCTCAGCCTCCTGAATAGCTGGGATTACAGGTGCACACCACCACTCCAAGCTAATTTTTATATTTTTAGTAGAGATGGGGTTTTACTATATTGGCCAGGCTAGTCTCAAACTCCTGACCTCAGGTGATCCACCCGCCTCGGCCTTCCAAAAAGCTGAGATTACAGGTGTGAGCCACCATGCTCAGCCATCTTATAACTTTTAAAGAGGCTTCTAATAGTTTCCCATTGACTATGGATTTAGCTAAAAGATTCTGGAAGTTACTTTACCAAGTCAAAGAAACCCCTTAGTTCTCATTTTGGATTTTAGCATTTAGCTTTATAAGAGATTTAACCCATAATATTTTTTCTCTTATTTTCATTGTCCAGTTATGGTATCAAAGTTATACCAACCTTATAAAATGAGCTGGTAGACTTTATTTTTAAGTCATTCAGACAATTTGCATAAGTTAGAATTTTTTTCCTTAAATAGCTGGCAGAAATTGCTTATAAATTTATTCATGCATAGTATTATATTTAAGGGGAGATTTCATTTCCTATATAATATCTTAGATGTTCCCTGCCTCCACTCTCCCTATAAATATGGAGAGCGGGTGGAGGATGGCAGGCGGGGTACTACTACTAGAGTTTTCTCCCTGGTGTTTTCTAGAGAAAGCTTTAATGGTCCGCCCAGTTCCAACCTCAAGAGAGAAGAATTTATTCCCAGATTCTGGGAAGGCTGTTGACTGAAAGACTTCAGCTGTCAGCTCTCTTGGCTGAAAAACTGCCTCACCCATAGCCAAACCCACTTCCTGTGGGTAGCCAGCATCTAATGACTGGTCCAGAAGGGTGTATAAGGGCATAGCTCCTTCTAACCAACATAAGACATCTCTGATGGGTCATCCTAGCATCAGAGTTTCAGATTTGTCTAAGACCCTCACTGAAACTACATTGTATCCCAAGAAATTCCTTTTCCCACACCTGCTTCCTTCCCTTCCTTTTCACAAGAGCTGATCCTGAGAACTCTCCCCGAGTACTCCCCACATAATAATCTCTATCACAGAGTCTGCTTCCTAACCAAAGCAACTTGTGACAGTTGGTGCTGATACTGGTGCACATAAACAGGCAGTGCAAAGGTATTTTGACAATAGATATTTGGAGCTGGCAATGAGAACCCCATCCAAGTTCGAAAGGGAAGCAAAAAACAGCCTCTGGCATATAATATCAGTAAAATTATTAAATCTTTCTCCTGTACTGATGGTAAATTGTAAAAATAAATGCTGGTGTTATGTATCTGGTATTCGTGCAATATAGGTAAAATAATAATTCTAAGGATAGTAAATTGGGTAGCTAATGCTAAACTCCATTGATGCTTTAAATATTAACAAAAGATTGGTCACAATTAATGAATAAAATTAATGAATAAAAGGCTATGAGTAAAAGTCAGAAAGCCTTCTCGATAATATATAAAAAATGTCATCTCCTACAGCTTGTTAGCAGAGAAAACTAAAGATGAGGTCCAGGACTTAATACTAAGAGTTATAGAGTATCCAATAGGGTTGGCCTCTTAATCTCAGCAGGTCAGCTATGCCAGGGTACAGTTCTACTCGGAAACCCTGACATATGGGATAAAAAATATGTGTTGATATACCTGAAAATCTTGAAACTCTAGACTTCTCTGATCCTGTTAAGACTGGTTGGGCACAGTGGCTCACACCTTTAATCACAGCACTGTGGAAGGCCAAGGCAGGTGTATCATCTGAGGTCAGCAGTTTGAGACCAGCTCGACCAATATAGTGAAACCCCATCTCTATTTAAAATACAAAAATTAGTTGGGTGTGGCAGTGTGTGCCTGTATTCCCAGCTACTCGGGAGGTTGAGACAGGAGAATTCCTTGTACCCGGAAGGTGGAGATTGCAGTGAACAGAGATCATGCCACTGCACTACAATCTGAGCAACACAGCATGACTCCATCTCAAGAAAAAAAAAAAAAAAAGAACTAATGCTTACCCTTTGTTAAGGATAGTGCAATATTTTCTCTCCTGAAAGACAACGTGTACCCTTCAAGATTAGCCCTTACCTCCCCTTTCCAGCCACTAAACTAATAATAGGATTAAATTACAACATAGCCTAACCAGAATGAATTGTGCCTAAAATAGGAAGCAAGGCACTGTGGCCAAATGGATCTACGAAACCCTGCCTACTCATAGCCCAGAGAATACTCAAGGGCTCAATTGCCAAGGTAGAGCATGAAGTTGTATAAGAGAGTTTACTTATTTGATAGCACCATCCTGGGATACAGGATTTGATACCCTTAAAAGGAGACTGAAAGACAATGCAAACATGCTTTAAGATGGTGAAAGCTGCACTTTCTTTGAGGCTTTTGGACTTGGACAGAGCCACTACTGGCTTCTTTCTTCCCCAGCTTGCAGATGGCCTATCATGGGACTTCAGCTTTTGGTAATGTGAGCCAATTCCCTCTAATAAACTCCCTTTCATATGTACACATATCCTATTAGTTCTGTCCCTCTGGAGAACCCTAACTAATACAAATGGCTCCTGGAAGAAATGATAAAGCACTGACCTGCATTAAGTAATAGAGAAATACCAGGGAGATTAAAAGGCTCAGAGAAGTAAGCATGATTGAATAAATATACTGTTCTCAGCCAGAATACCCATCAAATGACTATACTTCACTTTGTAGATTCTGCAAGAAGAGTGTTTCCATCATATGAAGGCCCTGAAGACAGATCGTTTACCAAGGCTAGAAGGAACCCATTGGTGAAAGGAAAAAGAACATCACTAAGAAGTTCAGAGTTAGTGTTCCTTTGAAGGCCAAGGCTGATGGTAGAAGACTGACAACAATGGAGATGATAGAATCCTGAAAAGATAGAGATAATAGGGTAATATCCAATTATTATAAGCCAGGTAGACGCAATTATAATGCCTCTCAAGGTTGTAGTCACATATAGGAACACTGATCCTTAGAAAGTTATGAGAGAGTTAATAGAACATGGTATCCAAGGAGCAAAATAGATGGACAGTCAACCAAGGATATTATTCAGGGTATACAATCAAAATAATGAATCCTGGATAATCAGAAGACAGAGTATGTTTACTCCCCACTCCACCACCTACCGTCCAAAACTATCTTACTGAACTTCAGGATACGAGCCAATTTTCAGAGCTGGAACCCATATACTGAAGTAAGAAACAGATTTCCAGGAGGAACAACTCTGTAGCATCAAGAAAATAATGCATAAAGTCCTTCCACAAAGGTGCCAACAGTCGTATCTTTGGATAACCATACACAGGCATTTTAAGGACTGTTGGAAACAGGGCCATTGACAGTGATACATGGAAAATCAAAGAGCTTTCATGGGCTTTTCTGGAACTAATAAATTGAGTCTTGTCCCAGGTTTGACTCACAGTCTGTCCGCTAGGTCTGTGATCCACCTAATGATCATTTTCCAAGTCATAAAATATATAAGTATGATTCACACAGGTAGCTGGCACAACTTCCAGATTTCTTCCTTAGCTCAAGCAATCTGTCTTATAGGGGAAGCCTCTTCGACTGTAATCCACATTCCCTACCCTAGGCAAAATATCAACTTAAAAGCAATTATTCTGATGGTTCTACTTATATGTAGGCTACACAAAGCTGGAAGAGAATGTCGCTCTCACTCTAACCATGAAAATAAAACACAAAAAACCGGATCACTGACAAAACTGTAATTTTTCTGGAACCCAGAGAGCTAACATTACAAAGGCCAGTTGAATTGCATCTAGTGGCAAGCCCCGCCAAAGAGATACAGGACATACCAACTATTTCACCTCTGGCAGAGCTTGAGAAGAGACAACACTCTAAAAGTGATAAGAAGAAAACATCTAAGATTTTTTTAAAAAATTTGAAAGACTGAGTGTAGACTTGCTTCACAATAAAAAGCCAAAGGGAAAAGCCAGCACTCCCAGTGACCCACTGAGAAATTTGGGCTTCTCATCCCCCACAGTTCTGAACTCTGGACATTCGGAGATCCTGATTCATAAAAAAGCACTTTTCTACCAGAAGCTATGCCAAGAATGCCACTGAATTTTAAGCTAATGCTGGGCACTTTGGGCTCTTTGTGCAAAAAGATCAGCAGGCAACATAAGGAGTCACTGTCCTGGCAGAATTTTTTAGCCTGGTTATCAGAGGAATTGGGGTGCTGTCACATAACAATGGGAATGGAGTAATATGTTTGGCATCAAATGAAGCCCTTGATGCCAAATGACCTTCTTCCTTCATGACATTCTTGATCAATTTTGATTCTAGATGCAGCAGCTATGGCCCAAAGGGGCATGGTAAGCAGTGGTTTAGAGTCCTTAGGAATATGAATGGGGGTGATATCACTAGCTAAGCTGCCTGGACCTACCAAGGGAAATCTAATGCTGACAACAAACACTGAATGATCTTGGGGTGGAGAGAGCCCCCATGAATTCCAATTCCTGTTGTACATGATAGATTACCAGTGAACCAATTTATATACATATATACATATATATATATATATACATATATATACTTCAAAGAAGAATAATTATAATCAAATAATGTGATTTATTTATTTATTTTAGAGTATGCTTCTTAACGTTGTTAAGAAACTTTGATTGTTAAGGAATTTCTAAAATGGGAAATTAGAATAGGTTAAAAAAAGTAAAGGTAAAAATTCTTAGAGTCAAGTCATACATGATCAAAGAATAATGTCTATTTTAAATGCTAGCATTCTTATGCCTCCTGTGAATGAAAAAGATTTTAACCCCAACCTCTTCTTCCACTTTCACTTGCCAGGAGAAAATAAATATTGAGTATGGAAATTAACATTTTCAAATAGAGTTTAAATGTCTCAAAGAAGTCACCTGCTTTAGAATATTATATGTAGTCATATTTTAGTTAAACACTCTGTTGTGGTGGATTCCCACTGGATTATTTCCAAAACCACTGTGAATGTTTATGTTTATATTCCTTCCTGATTTTGTTAGAAATCAAAGAATAAAAGGTTCCACAAGAAAACAGCAATGTTTACAGTATCTTAAAATATGCTTAAATAGAATAGAGCATCTCCAATCACAAAAGTAAATAATAAACATGAATATCATCCGAATAATCATAAACATGAACAGGCAAAAACAAAGACTAAAACATTCTTAAAAAGTTTAATTCAAAAAAGAGGTCTTCTACAGCCTTAGAACACTGATTAAAGCTCAATGTTTACATATTATACATAATGAGACTTATTTAGCTTCCTTTGTAGCTTGTGTATTTCCGGCTAATGAATTCCCTTAGAGTTACATAGGATAAAAATCCATGTAGGAACTACAGATTTCTGTAAAATTATACATACAACATTACACAGAGTAAGACCCTAGCTAGGAGTAACAACTTCTAATAAACTTGATATGATAAGAATGTGTCCAAGTGAGAATACACACAAGAGTTTTCAAAGGACCAGTAAAACTTTCATAAGTTAAATGCAACGAATCAGTTAACATTTTAACAAGAGAAAGTCCATTCGAGTACAGTGATTAATAATTCGAAACTTGTGCTCCATTTTCATGACATCAAGAATGCCACAGATCCCTCAAGAGAGAGAAAAGCAGGACCTCAGTAATGTGTGTTAGGTTATCCCTAAAATAATAACAAAAAAACCCCACAACCAATTTATGACATTCTCTGCTATCATAACTTTAATTGATTTGAAGAAAGAGAAAATATTTTTCATATATTTTTCTCATAACTTGGTTTAAAGCTAGAATTGTTGAGACTGGAGCCTGTTCGAATATAAACAACATATATGGAGCATTTTTCTAAAATATGCATACGTTTAAATACTTATAATGTTATGTACTCGACCTTCATCAAGTAAAAGATATGGTAATCCTGATGCTTAATAGTTTAGAGTTGTAAACTCTTTCTAAATGAATGTCTACTGAAATATGTAAAAGTAAAACTACATGCATAATAAGATAGAATATGTAAGCATTTCAATAAAATTAAACACAAACATGAAATGAATAACTGAAGATATCTGGTCAGCCATCAAGAAACAAATTAAAAATTGTAGACTGATCTCGGACTTTCTGGAATAGAACAAAATTTAATATTGGCAAGATAAAATTTCCAGGTTCAAAGAAAAATGTCCCATGGTTATCAAATATCTCTCATAACATGTTGAAAATAACTCAGAAACAAAAGTAATATTACCTAAACTACCCAGAGATATAAACTTAAGGGAGAAAGCAGTTTTCAAAGTATGTTTTGAGTTTTGCTATACGCAAAGCATCTCAATGTGAAATTTAATTTTGCCCAGCTCAAAACACTTCCAGGTTCTACAAGGCTTAACACATACACATTTATATTCTTTCTTTTCACCACTCAGGCAGCAATAAAAGTAGCTTTCTAAACCACAGTCAATAATTCTTTGACTCAAGGTATCTCAGTTCTTTATGTAGGTCATCATAACTATTGCTACAATCACAGGGTGGGAGAAACTCTGCCTTTTAATTTAAAAGATGAACTACTCCAACAATTCCATCTCACAGAAAGAAAAAATGACATTTTGGTAGAAAACATTATGATTGAAATCATTTTCTTTAAAAGAAATTGACATGACAAAACTTATCATCTCCCCTTTTAGGCCAATGAATGTGGCAAAATCGACTTAGATTGTTCTCTGGGAAAAAGTCAATACTTTCACATTCATTTATATATTCATGTACCTAACTATTTTGGCAAAAACAGTCCTTAGCCCAAAGAGAGTAAGGATTGAAGCTTTAACAGATAACCTTACTCTACAGAATAGTGGGGGGAAAAGTATTTTCACTAATCACTTTCTTATTCTATATGCCTAAGCAGAGAACTGATGAATTAGCAATCAGGGATAAGAATTTAGAGCTGGCAATCGGCACAGAAAAAGTGTATTCCAAAATCCTTTGGAAGACAAGCAGTTTGTTTACTATTACAAGAATGGCAGTCCTTTAAGGTATATCATATGATGGCTACTAATGTAATATTTCTTCAAAATATTCAAAACAGATGGATAGGCTGCAAACATTTTTTCCCATTCTGTTGGTTGCCGATATAGGTGAAGGGGAGGAAGGCAGCAATCACACTGCCATGTGTGTACCTATGCAACTATCTTGCATGTTCTTCAAATATACCCCAAAACCTAAAATGCAATTAAAAAAAGGAAAAAAATATTCAAAACAACCTCAGAAATTTAGATATTTACTTCTTGTTTAGAAATACTATGTTGCAAAAGAAAAAGACATTTAAACAAAAAACTCTTGTCAGGTAACAAAATTTGGAGACCAAAGACAGGTAAAACACTCATAGGACGTTTTCTCTGATGTTTAGTCTTAGAGAAGGAATGAAAAAACTGTGTGTGCATTTATTTTTCGTAACAATTCTGTGAGGATAGTTCATCCCTTTTAAAGATAACTGAAGTTCAGTGAGGTAGAGAAACTTGCCTAAGTTAGAAAGGGGTGGAATTCAAACTTAGGGATTTTATCATTATGTTATGTGAACACCCAAATAAACTTTAAAGAGGAATTAGGCTAATCATGACCAGATAAATGATAAACTCAATATAAAGTTTATTCATTGCCTTAAAATTGTTTTTCTTTTTAGTTATATCTTAGTACATCAGCTTTGCATTGCTCCACTCCTCTTCTGTACCCAATATTTAGTGTGAATCATCAAATTCCACTGACTCTGCCCTCTACACACCCCTAGTAACTTTTCTGCCCTTTCTAATGTTCCTGTCAGCAGGTTCTTCTATGCTCTCACCACCTATGAGCTCAACTAATTAGTAGCTTACATACTGGCCTCTGGCATGCCACTCCACACCAGGTTAATCTTTCTGGAACGCTGTTAACATCACTCTTTTGCAAAATCACCAACAAATATCTCCATCTTCCCTGGTAATAGTTCTCAGAGTATGAACATTAGAATTAATTGGAAAGTTAGAAAAAAATGGGGATACCTAAGCCTAACCTCTTGCCATTGGAACATACTCTCTGAAGACAGAACCCATAAATCTGTGTTTTAAGTAGAATGCTGGGTGATTTCTATAAAGGAAAGAGGTCCCCATCCCTCAAAGTCTGGTTTGATCCTTTGCTTCAGTCTTGTCAGCTTTCCAATCATCCAGTGACCATGGCTTTGTTCTACCCTTTTGTCTTTATTCAGGCTGGTTGCCTGTGCTCCTCTAATCCCTGTATTTTCTAAGTTCAATTCAATATCCTTCATGCTACCACTCTAAATACTATAATGTGCTTTAGGTTTCCAGGTAAGTGAGCATTCCACATCAAATTCTTAGACAGCAATCTAGTAAAGTATTAATAGAAGATACATGTGCTTGTCTTCATAAATAGTGGATGTTAACATTCTTTCTCAGTGACTTATTGTAGGCAATGTGAACATTATTGCAAACTGCAGGAATACGTATCTGTGTTGACATGAAGGTTCCTGTCTCCTCCACTGATCGTGTAGGGTCACTTCTCCCCGCCCATTGCTATTTACCTCTAAAACCTTTTCCCAGTCCTTTTCTAGTTCTCAGATTCAATATGATGTGGGTCAGTACAGCTGATAAGTAAGCTTATTAAAAATACTATGCTAAGAAAGAATCAATAAGGCTCTGATAGAAATTACAAGAAATGAAATGCCCAATTAACACAGGGTTTTGTGACACAGATTTGTGTTGGATGTTGGAGTCTGACATTTATTGCAAAATTCAAAGCTGTGCTCAATAGAGTTGAAATAGCTCTAAATATGACTTTAGAGTAAAGGGGTGTTGACATAAAATATTTTGTAAAGAGATTTTTTTTAATGTAGGGTTTTTAAAGTAAATATAACCTCATCAAAAATTATCCAAACTTATCTACAAAGAAACATATGTCTTTTCAGAGTCTAAATACTATCCCAACATGATATATCTATATTTAGACTTTAATTATTCCAATTTACCATAGAAACGAAGTCATGGACAGACTGAAAATGCAGTTTTAGAAATCTAAATGATTTGAACATAACCAGAAAACATCAATCAGCATAATTTCATATATTAAAAATATATAACTGCTCAAAATTATACACAGGTAATTAAGGTAGGTGGTTCTATTTGTTTTTATTACATATATTTAGTTAGTTAGTTATTTGTTTAATTTATTTTTGAGACAGAGTCTTGCTCTCTCACCTAGTCTGGAGTGCAGTGGTGTGATCATGGCTCACTCTAACCTCTAACACCTGGGGTTAAGCAATCCTCCTACCATAGCCTCCTCAATAGCTAGGATTACAGTTATTCACCACCATGCCCATCTTTTGGTGGTGGTTTTTATTTTGGGGGAAAGAGGTTTGGGTTTTTTTTTTTCTGTAGAGACAAGGTCTCTTATTATTTCCAAGTCTAGTCTTGAACTCCTAGCTCCCAGCCTCAAGCTAGCCTCCCATCTCAGCCACCGAACATGCTGGGATTACAGGCATGAGTTGTTATACCTGGCCTTGATTGTACTTTTGGAAAGTATCTTTAATACCCCTATAACAACCCTCAGAGGTAGGAATTACAACATATGAAACTAAATATGAGAGAGATTTAATGACTCTCCAGAGTTACATCTCAAACATCAAGGCTGGAGAAACCCAGATCTGCATGATGAATTTAAAGTCAAAACTCTTAGGTGCATCATGCCCAAACATATGCAGTCACACACATACATAGAGGTATTAAGTTTTGATGCCTTACAGCTTATACATCACACTGTTGCTCTCATAACTTTTTATGCATAATTATCCTCATAAATAACATACTATGTGTAACTAGCACCAAAGTTAATATGGTGCAAATAATTTTGCACAACAGCACATTAAATCATTCAGTCATTTTTCCCTCATTTTGAAACACTGATGAAGATATTGAACCTCAGAGAAATTCAGCCAGCAAATCATAGAACAGATTCAAACCCAGACAACCTGATTCCAAATGTTTAACCATGACAGCTTTCCTAATATCTTTCTTTTGTAGCACTTAATTCATTTTAATGTATATGCTAAGATACGTCTCCCCATTAGGTAGTAAAATTTTAATGAAACTCTGACAAATTTACCCTAAAATTTCGAAATTCTAGTATACGGCAGGGTATATAGGAGATTTGCAGTAGGAGATAATAAAACACACCTCTCACGAAGATATAGTTTAACACGTGTTATTTCAGTAATTGCTGAAATTTTTAATGATGTGCAGCTGGACTGATATCTCCATGTCCTCCATTCTTCCATTTCTTCCCAGCCACACATTTACACTTCATCAGGTCCATGATGAGCCAAGCACACCTGTTCTGAATCTGTAAACCTGAGCACCATCACTGTGGAAACATGTTCTCTTCTATCCTATTTCGTGAAGCTAGAGTGTTTTATCTACTGAGCATCACTTGTACTCCTCACAGTTTATGATAAATTATAGACAATTATGAGCCTTTCGGTCTGCCAAAACATCTGTGTATTTATTTCCTTCCCCTGGATTATCTTCTCTTGTTAATTTTTCTTCAATTCTCAATTTAAAAATCTTAAAATTTTAGCATTTAAATTCAACATTATCCAAACTGTAAGGAGAATATGCTCTCCCCCACTTAACTGACATAGAAAGAAAAAAAGATATATTAAAAGAATAAAATACCAAAAATACCATCATGAAAAGAAACTACAATCAAAATATTTGCTCATTTCAGCCTTTGTTGAAGAATATGGAATCTTGAAAACCTAGATCCTCCAAATCAACAGTTTTTTCTTTTTTTGTTCAACTTTTATTTTAGATTCTGGTTGGAGGGATGGGGGCACATGTGCAGGTTTGTTACAAAAGTATATTGCCTGATGCTGAGGTTTAAAGTATGACAGAACTCCCGAGCAGTTAGTATAGTAAACAATAGATAGTTTTCCACTTTTTTTTTTTTGCCTATCTCCTTCCCTCTCCCTCTTGTATTCCCCAGTATCTATTGTCCTCATCTTTATATGCATGACTACCTAATGTTTAGCTACCGCATTTTTGAGACAGACTCTCACTCTGTCACCCAAACTGGAGTGCAATGGCATGATATTGGCTCACTGCATCCTCTGACTCCCAGGCTCAAGCGATTCTCATACCTCAGCCTCCCAACTAGCTGGGATTACAGGTGCATGCCACCATGCCTAGCTAATTTTTGTATTTTTAGGGAGATGTGGCTTCACCATATTGGCCAGTCTGGTCTCAAACTCCTGACCTCAATGAGAGCATTTCATATTTAGTTTTCTGTTCCTGTGTTTGTTGCATCAGGATAATAGCCTCCAGCTACATCCATGTTACTGCAAAGGACATAATTTCATTCTTATTTTAGGACTGTGTGTATTCCATGGTGTATATGTACCACATTATGTTTATCCAATCATTGAGGAGCACCTGGGTTGATTCCATTACTTTGCTACTGTAAATAGTGCTGCAATTAACATATGGGTGCTTATGTCTGCTAGATCAATTTATTTTCCTTTGGGTATATACCCAGTAGTAGGATTGCTGGGTCACATGGTAATTTAACTCTCAGTTCTTTAAGAAATCTCTGAACTGTTCTCCACAGTGGCTGAACTAACACATTCCCACCAACAGTGTGTAAGGGTTTCATTCTCTCTGCAAGCCCTGCCAACGTCTGTTATTCTTTGACTTGTGAACAAAAACCATTCTGACTGGTGTAAGATGGTGTCTCACTGTGATTTTGATTTCCCATTTCCCATTTCTAATGATTAGTGATGTTGAGAATCTTTTCATATGTTTGTTCACTACTTGTATGTCTTCTTTTAAGAAGTGTCTGTTAATGTCCTTTGCCCACATTTTAATGCAGTTATTTATTTTTTGATCGTGGATTTAAGTTCCTTATACATTCTGGGTATTAGGCCTTTATAAGATGTACACTTTGCAAATGTTTTCTCCCATTCCATAAGCTGCTTGTTTACACTGTTGACAGTTTCTCTTGTTGTTCAGAAGCTCTTCAGTTTGATTAGACATGACATTAATTTTTGTTTTCATTGCAGTTTTTTTTAGAACTTAGCCATAAATTTTTTGCCAATGTCAAGAAGGACATTTCCTAGTTTTCCTTCCAGTAGTTTTATAGTTTGACGTCTTACACTTAATTCGTTAATCCATCTTGAGTTAATTTCTCTATATGGTGACAGGTTGAGGTCAAGTTTCATTCTTCTGCATCTGGCTAGCCAGTTATCCACACACTATTTATTTAATAAGGTGTCCTTTCCCCTCTGCTTATTTTTGCCAAGTTTGTTAAAGATTAGATGGTTGTAGGTATGCAGTTTTGTTTCTGGGTTCTCTGCTCTGTTCCATTGGTCTGTGTCTGCTTTTGTAGCAGTACTATGCTATTTTGGTTACTGTGCCCTTGCAGTATAGTTCAAAGTCAGGTAATGTGATACCTCTGGCTCTGTTCTTTTTGGTTAGGATTGCTTTAACTACTTAGGCTCTTTTGGGATTCCATACAAATTTTAGAATCGTTTTTTCTTATCTAGTGAAAAATGATATTGGTAGTATGACAGGAGTCATGCTGAATCTGTAAATTACTTTGGGCAGAAGGGCATTTTAAGAATATTGATTCTTCCAATCATGAGCACAGAGGGTTTTTCCATTCATTTGTGTCATTTCTGATTTCTTTAAACTGTGTTTTGTAGTTCCTCTTATAGAGAGTTTTCACCTTCTTGGTTAGATGTATTTCTAGATATTTTATTCTTTCAGTGGCTAATGTAAATGGAATCATGTTCTTGATTTGGCTCAGTTTGAACATTGTTAGTGCATAAAAATGCTACTGATTTTTGTATGGTGATTTTGTATTCTGAAATTTTACTGAAGTTGTTTATCAGTTGTAGGAGCCATTTGGCGGGATCTTTACAGTCTTCTAGGTATTGAATCATACTGTCAGTGAAGAGGATAGTTTTACTTCATTTCCTACTTAGATGCCTGGTATTTCTTTCTCTTGCCTGATTGCTCTAGCTAGAACCTCCAGTACCATGTTCAATGGAAATGGTGACAGTGGGCATGATTGTCTTGTTCCAGTTCTCAAGGGGATGACTTCCAGTTTTGGCCTATTCAGTATGATGTTGGCTGTGGGTTTGTCAGAGTTGGTTCTTATTATTTTGAGATACGTTTCTTCGATGCCTAGTTTGTTGAGGGCTTTTATCCTGAAGGGAGGCTGGATTACATAAAAAAGCTTTTTCTGTATCTACTGAGATGATCAGACATATTTTTTAATTGTGTTTATGTAGTGAATCACATTTATTGATTTGAAAACGCTGAAACAACTTTGCATCCCAGGAATAAAACCTATTTGATTGTGGTGAATTAACTTTTTCATATGTTGCTGGATTTGGTTTGCTACTATTTTGTTGAGAATTTTTGCATCTATGTTAATCAGGGATATTGGCCTGAAATCTTCTTTTTTCGTTGTGTCTCTGCCAGATTTTGGTAACAGGATAATGCTCGTTTCCTAGAATGAGTTAGGAAGGAGTACCTCCTCCTTGACATTTTGGAATAGTATCAGTAGGACTGGTACCAGTTATTTGTACATCTGGTAGAATTTGCCTGTAAATTCATCTATTCCAGGGTTTTTGTGTGTTTGTTTACAGGTTTTTTTTTTCTCTATTGATTCAATTTCACAATTCATTATTGATTTGTTCAGAATTTCAATTTCTTTCTGGTTCATTCTTGGGAGGTTGTGTGTTTCCACTACATTTTCTAATTTGTTAACATAGAGTTTTCATAATTGTATTTCCATGGAATATCTTATAATATCATCTTTGTCATTTCTAATTGGGCTTATTTTGAATCTTCTTTCTGTTTGTTAATCTAACTAGTGAGCTATCAATTTTGTTTATTCCTTAACAACCAACTTTGATTTTGTTAATCTTTTGTATGGATTTTTGCATCTCAATTTCATTCAGCTTTGCTCTGAATTTAGTTGTTTCTTTTCTTCTGCTTCATTTTGGGTTAGTTTGTTCTTGTTTCTCTAGTTCCTCTGGTGTGATGTTAGATCATTAATTTGAGATATTTCTAATTTCTTGAGGTAGGTATTTAGCACTATAAACTTTCATATTAACACAGCTTTTGCTGCATCTAGAAGACAGGTATATTGTGCTCCTGTTTTCATTAATTTCAAATAACTTTTTCATTTCTCCCTTAATTGTGTGTTTCATCTAAGTCATTCAGAAGCAAGTTGTTTAATTTCCATGCAATAGGGTGGTTTTGAAAGATATTCCTGTTATTGGTTTCTATTTTTATTGCATTGTGGTCCAAGAGTATGCTTATTATTTTAATTTTTAAAAATTTATTGAGACTTGTTTTATTGCCAAGTATGTGGTTGATCTTTGAGTATGTTTCATGTGGAGATGAGAAGAATGTATATTCTTTAGTTGTTGGGAACAATATTCTATAGATGTCTATTAGGTGCAACTGGTCAAGTGTTGAGTTAAAATTCAGAATTTCTTTATTGATATTTTGCCTCAATTATCTGTCTAAAGTTGTTAGTGGGGTGCTGAAGTTTCACACTATTATTGTGTGGCTATCTTTTTTCATAGGTCTAGAAGTACTTGTTTTATGAATCTGGGTGTTCCAACATTGGATGCATATATATTTAGGATACTAAATTCTTCTTGTTGAGCTGAATCCTTTATCACTATGTAATGCCCTTTTTTGTCCTTATTGACTATTGTTAGCTTCAAGTCTGTTTTATCTAATGTAAGAATGACAACCCCTGCTCTTTTTAATTTCCATTTGCTTGATAGATCATTCTCCATCTCGGCTTTGAGCCTGTGGGTGTCATTATATGTGAGATAGGTGTCTTGAAGACAGCAATTGGCTGGGTCTTATATTTTTGTCTAACTTGCCACTCTGTGCCTTTTAAGTGGAGTGTTTAGACTGTTTATATTTAAGATTAATACTGATATTTGAGGTTTTGATCCTGTCTTTGTGTTGCTAGCTAGTTGTTTTGTAGATGTGATTGTGTAGCTGCTTTATAGGGTCCGTGGGCTATGTACTTCAGTGTGTTTTTGTGGTATCAGGTATTGTTCTTTCATTTCCATGTTTAGAATTCCCTTAAAGACCTCTTGAAAGGCTGGTCTGGTGGTATCAAACTCCCACAGCATTGCTTTTCTGGAAAGGATTTTATTTTTCTTTCATGTACAAAACTTAGTTTGGCAGCATATGAAATTCTTGGTTGAAATTTCTTTCAATAAGGATGCTGAATATAGGTCCCCAGTCTCTTCCAGCTTGCAGAGTTTCTGCTAAGAAGTCTGCTGTTAGCCTTATGGGTTTCCTTTTGTAAATAACCTGCCCCTTTTCTCTAGCTGCCTTTAAAGAATTTTTTCTTTCACATTGACCTTGGAGAATCTGATGACTATGTGTCTTGGAGTTAATCATTTTATCTAATATCCCCCAGGAGTTTTCTGAATTTATTGAATTTGCATACTGCCCTCTCTAGTGAGACCAGGGAAATTTTCATGGACTATATCCACAAATATTTCTTTCCAAGTTGCTTCCTCTCTCTTATCTCTTTACATCTTATTTTCTTGCAAGTTTTGTTCATATTTAATTTCCTTTTTCTTTCTTTTTGTCTGTATTTTACTTTTATTTTTGGTCTAATTTGGTTGATTTGATTTTCTCAGTTTGCTCTATTCTGTTGTTACTGGTTTCACCTCTATTATGAAAATCCTGCAATGAAATTTTCAGTTACAGAGTTCAACTGATTCTTCTTAAGATAGCTATGTTGTCTTTCAACTCCTGTATCGTTTTACTGGCTTACATGGCTTATATTTCAACTCTCTCCTGAATCTTGTTGAGCTTCCTTGTCATCTAGATTCTGAATTCTGTCTATCATTCAGCCATTTCAATCTGGTTAGGAATCATTGCTGGGAAGCTAGTGCGATAGCTCAGAGGTAAGGAAACACTGATTTTTTGAATTGCCAGAGTTCTGGCATTCATTATTTCTATTATTTCTCATCTGAGAGGGGTGGTGTTCCTTTATATTTGTGAAGTTGATGTCATTTGGATGAATTTTATATATATATATATATATATATAGAGAGAGAGAGAGAGAGAGAGAAATATAGATATAGATATTCCTGATTTCATTTTGGGATGTCACCATAGTTTATGCTGAGTATAGTCTATTGGCTTTGTTTCTGGGTGCTTTCAGAGGGCCATATCTCTGTATGGGATATTTGTTCCCAGATAGGTTCCTGCCTTGGGTTTCATAGGCAATGTGTGAATTTTCTGTTTTCCGGGCATCCTGACATCTTAGCTGTGGCTCTCCCAATACCGGCAGGTCACAGAAGAAGAGAGAACTGGCAAAGTTACACAGGCATCCAAAAGCAGAGGACACAGAGCCATGAAGAAGAACCCCAAATCCAGTTCTTTTCTTCTTTTGATCTCACACTCCTAATGCTGTGTTTTACTGTGTTTTTTTTCCCTAGCACTATTATTAAGTTTATGGTCATAATTTTTTCCATTTATCTTTTTATAAGTACATTAGCATTTTCCAGAATCTAAAAAAAAAAAGATTTGGAGGACATACTTACATCTTCTAAATGTATTTATCCCTTCTACTCCTCTCAAGTGTGTAGGTGTTCTGGGTATTTCAGACAAATAGTTATAGGCAATCTCACCCAAAAATATTCTTAAAATCCTCCTCTTTCCATATCCTTTTGCTTCCCTCCTTATTATTGGGCAATGTTGTAGAGCCCTTGACAATATTCTGATATCTAGCCAATTAGTGAATACTTGAAAGAAGCCAGCCATTATTTGAGGAATTAAATAAAGGTCTCAAAAAAGACACAATAAAAGTAAATCTTGAGTTTAAAGGTAAAAACAGTAAGATAATATCCAAATTAGGAATTCAGCTATCAGAGTAGAATTGAAAAGAAAGAAATAAATTAGGCGTGCACGAATGTTTGAAAACAAAGATCACTTTTAAAAAGTAAAAATGTGGGAAAATGCTATCACTGTTTATTACAAGAGATTTTGCCACAGGATCCCTTCCTGGGTTTAGAACATATGTTTCTCCAATTTAATCATAATTTGACTTATAAAATGCTAACATTCACATTATTTCATTTCATAAACACTATCTCCCTTAAAAATTGCAAAAGACAAAAAGCAATGGCAACAAAAGCCAAAACTGACAAATGGGATCTAATTAAACTAAAGAGCTTCTGAATAGCAAAAGAAACTATCATCAGAGTGAACAGGCAACCTACAGAATGGGAAAGAATTTCTGCAATATATCCATCTAACAAAGGATTAATCTCCAGAATCTATAAAGAACTAAAACAAATTTACAAGAAAAAAATAAACAACCCCATCAAAAAGTGAGCCCAGGATATGAACAGACACTTGTCAAAAGAAAATGTTTATGCAACCAAAAGACATACGAAAAAATGTTCATCATCACTGATCATTAGAAAAACGCAAATCAAGTCCTTGCCTATACCTTCATGACTAAAACACCAAAAGCAATGGCAATAAAAGCCAGGGTAGACAAATGGGATCTAATTAAACTCCAGAGCTTCTGTACAGCAAAAGAAACCATCATCAGAGTGAATCAGCAACCAACAGAATGGGAAAAAATTTTTTGCAATCTACCCATCTGACAAAGGGCTAATATCCACAATCTACAAAGAAGTAAAACAGATGTACAAGAAAAAAAACCAACAACCCCATTCAAAAGTAGACAAAGGATATGAACAGACACTTTTCAAAATAGGACATATATGAGGCCAACAAACATATGAAAAAATGCTCATCATCACTGGTAATTAGAGAAATGCAAATCAAAACCACACTGAGATATCATCTCACGCCAGTTAGAAAGGCAATCATTAAAAAATCATGAGACAACAGATGCTGGAGAGGATGTGGAGAAATAGAAACACTCTTACACAATTGGTGGGAGTGTAAATTAGTTCAACCATTGTGGAAGACAGTGTGGCAATATCTCAAGGACCTAGAAATAGAAATTCCATTTGACCCAGCAATCCCACTATTGGGTATATACCCAAAGAAGTATAAATCGTTCTACTATAAAGACACATGCACAGGTATGTTCATTGCAGCCCTGAGTACAATAGCAAAGACCTGGAACCAACCCAATTGCCCATCAATGATAGGCTGGACAAAGAAAATGTGGCACATACACATCATGGAATACTACACAGCCATAAAAAAACGATGAGTTTGTGTCCTTTGTAGGGACTTGGATGAATCTGGAAACCATCATTCTCAGCAAACTGACCCAAGAACAGAAAGCCAAGCACCGTATGTTCTCACTCATAGGTGGGTGTTGAGCAACGAGAACACGTGGACTCAGGGAGAGGAACATCACACACGGGACAGTTGGGGGGGTACGGGAGAGACAATGGGGGGAGAGGGGTAACATGGGGAGAAATGCCAGATACAGTATGTACCTCAAGTAAAATAAATAAATTAAAAAAGAAAAAAGATAAATGCAAATCAAAACCACAATGAAATACCATCTCATGCCAGTTAGAGTGGTGTTCATTAAAAAGTCAGGAAAAAAACAGATTCTGGAAAGGATGTGGAGAAATAGGAACACTTTTACACGATTGGTGAGAGTGTAAATTAGTTCAGTCATTGTGGAAGACAGTGTGGCAATTACTCAAGAACCTAGAACTAGAAATACCACTTGACCCAGTAATCCTGTTACTGAGTGTATATCCAAAGCATAAATCACTCTACTATAAAGACATATGCACACGTATGTTTATTGTGGCACTGTTCGCAATAGCAAAGACTTGGAACCAACCCAAATGCCCATCAATGATAGACTAGATAAGCAAAATATGGCATATATGCACCATGGAATACTATTCAGCCATAAAAAAAAAGGGTGAGTTCATGTCCTTTGCAGGGACATGGATGAATCTGGAAACCATCATTCTCAGCAAACTAACACAAGAACAGAAAACCAAACACCCCATGTTCTCACTCACAGGTTAGAGTTGGACAATGAGAATTCATGGACACAGGGAGGGGAACATCATATACCAGGGCCTATTGAGGGATGGGGATGGGGGATGGATAGCATTAGGAAAAATACCTAACATAGATGACGGATTGATGGGTGCAGCAAACCACCACGGCACATGTATACCTGTATAACAAACATGCATGTTCTGCACATGCATCCCAGAACTTAAAGTATAATAAAAAAAGAAAAAACACACAGGCTGTGTCAGGGAAACTTAAGCAGAATAGGACATATGCTAGATACCAGGATATATTCTAGAAAAGTTTTGGACCTTAAAGATTGTCTTTTGGGTAGTTAGGTAAAAAGATAAAATTATTTATATGGTAGAAAATGAATCAGGATTTTTTTTTTTTTTTTGACGGAGTTTTGCTCTTTCGCCCAGGCTGTAGTGCAGTAGTTTGATCTCAGCTCACTGCAACCTCCAACTCCTGGTTTCAAGTGATTCTTCCTCAGTTTCCCAAGTAGCTGGGATTACAGGCATGTACCACCGCACCCAACTAATTTTTGTATTTTTAGTAGAGACAGGGTTCATTATGTTGTCCAGGCTGGTCTCAAACTTCTGACCTTGTGATCTGCCCACCTCAGCCTCCCAAAGTGCTGGGATTACAGGTGTGAGCCACATCTAAGTTGATCTAATAGAAGTAGAGAGTGGAATAGTGATTATGGGGGCCTGGAGAGGGTTGTTGTTTTCCCTGTTTATAAAGTAATGTCTGAGTCCCAGAAAAAATTTGCAAAATTAGATTTAAAGAAAATTATGCTTAATGTTAAATAAAGAGGTGTGTAAACGGCATTTTGTCCTTGACTAGACTGAGTGAAATTCAGTCTCTTCATTTGTACACACAAAAAATATATATATGACAGAGCCAATGTATGACCTATCTCAAAGGTGTTCCTTTTTTTTTTTTTTTAAGTGAAGAAGAAATACCACTGCAGTTAACATCTCTTCAAATGGAAAGCAACAACAACAAAACCAGCCGGGTGCTGCAGCATGAGGTGATATATAAATAGATGCTCCATCAAGAGAACATAGCCGAGGAGAGGCAGGTAGAAATTAGCTCCTGGTGCTGCAGTGTTGGCAAAGTCCACCAGACTCCAGATGGAGAGGGAAGCATGGGGGAGCTGCAGCATGTGAAAGCACAGGCTGTCCATCTGGCTGTACCTCACGGTTCCTGAAAACTGCAGGTTGGGCAAGAACCTGAACAATAACAATAAATACCAAAGGACAAATACTATACACAGTCACCTGGACCTGCCTGCTACACATGACCTAAAGCCATAGTTTAGTTTCAACATGTTGAAATCACTCATCCTTTCACCGTGGCACTCGAATAGTCGTGATATCAATCCTAACACTTGATGTACTATGCCTTCAACAGGCAACAACTGCTTTAACATCTTATTTTGATCTTCATTTTGATTTTATATCTTTAGATTTGTTTTATGTTTGAAAATGTCTGCCAGAAAATGTTTGAATCCACCAGGATTACAATTAAGTAAACGTACATAAGTAACGTTGGAAATTGAAGAAAAAAATATCAGCAATGAAATCTATATAACACCTCAAGTTTTCTTTTTAAACTCATTCATGCTCCTTAGAAGGGGATGCTTTGTCCATTGCAATTTGAAGGAAAATGACATTAATTTATTTATTTATTTGACTTCTGAAAACATAGATTATCCCCCAGCCGCCAATAATACAAAATATAATGAATAAATGAGAATTTTGGCAGTGCCAATTCTTTCATGCCTTCCACTGACTACCAATACATTAGAATCATGGAAACAATAACGATTGGTGTCTTTAGAAGGTGTGCACTATTCTGCAATGATAACTTCATTTATTTATTTATATTTCAAACCTTTGAATCCATCCATTCTCATTAATCTTCAAAATAAATCTGTGAGATGCAAGGGAAATTGTTAAGTGAGGGCTCCCAGTTCATAAACTGACAATATTTAAAACCCATGCTTTCCTTCCCTGTCCACTTTATCCCATAACTATTCGAACGATTGCTTAAAACATTCGGGTTAATGCACAATTTAGCTCCCAAGCAAGTTTTCTTCAAAACCAGAATACGATATCATTTAATGTTCCAAATGCGTTCTGGAAGTTGTACAAAAATGTTTAAAAGTTATATTGAATCCATAATATTTCATAATTTTAATAGGTCAACAATATGGACAAGAACTATAAAGCACTGTGGAAATTTAGTATAATCCTTTAGTATTTTCCATATTTAGAAGAGCATCATTTCACATTTTCCCTGACTTGTCCAAAATTGTGGAGTTTGTTAGAATAACCTGGTGAGCAGGAAATTCTCCGTTTTGCATCACATGGGAAATATTTGTACCACAGGTACTATTTGTAATTCCAAAAAGTCAACTTTTTATTTCTATTTCTTCAGAGCTCTCATCATAAAATATAAGAGCAGTTGTTCAGATTTATAATAAAAGGGTAAAAATAAGCACAATGCCACATAAAGTATGGTACAAGTCGATTAGTAGTGTTCTAGCACTGTGCTCTTGTAAGATCAACAACATTGCTATAAAAAGAAAGAAAATGGATCAACAACTAAAATTAGATTAACTTGGTAAAAATGGATCAATGATTACAATAGAGTTCTGGAATATAGCAAGATGTTTACATTCATTGCCTGGAAAACTTCACTCCAGTGTAGAACACAATGGCTGAGTAGGAGGCTTATGAAAGCATTCAGTCCCACAAGAGCTGTCTCTACTACCAGTAGCACCAAACCTTAAGTCATATACAGCTTAGTCAACATTCTTCTCTTCCACAATAGTACTGTGTCACTAAGGTAACACACATAACATAGCTCTTTCTTTTTAACATGACATGTTGTTCTCTTGAAACATTTTCTCTTCTTCAAAGACCACCTAGGCCTTCTTGAATGTAGCCGCTGACCACATTCACTGCCCATGGCATTAACTGTCTATATGAGGATAACTGGCATTAGCTGTGCATTGGTGAATTGTGCCCAAGACAGATTTTTATTAAGGGTTCCATTCCATTCCTGCTAAGATTCCCCTATGTTTCAGCACTACGTCACAGACTGCCCAGACCTCATCTGCCCATTATTTTTCTCACTCCAATTCCTTACCCTAATCCCAACCCTCCTGCACCTGACATTTTCTCTGCTTGAAAGATTTTAAACAGTAATTCAATTTATTTAATAGGTGTAGGCTATTCAGGTTATTATTTATTTATGAGTAAGTTATTGTAGTTTAAATCCTTCAAAGAATTTGTCTATTTCATCTAGTCTGTCAAATTTATGTGCATATAACTTTCATAGTTTTCCATTTTTGCGATGCTAATATTAGTAATTACATCCTCTCTTTTCATTCCTGGTATTTGTAATCTGTGCGTTCTTTATTTTTCACCTGGTCAGTCTGGCTAGAACTTTATGAATGGTATTGATTTTGTTATCAAAGAATCAGTTTTTGGTTTCATTGATTTTTCTCTAATGTTTGTCTCTTTTTAGCTTAAATGACTTTTGCTCTGATCTTTATAATTTTCTTCCTTGTGTTTGCTTTAGGTTTTCTGTTCTTTTTCCAGGTTCTATAGGCTAAAATTATTGATATAAGAACTTTTTGAATAGAAACATTTAATGCTATAAATTATCCCCTAAGAACTGTTTAAGCAACATCACAAATATTTTGATGTTGCATATATATTTTCTTTCAGTTCAAAATATTTCCTCATTTCCTTTAGTATTTCTTCTTTGGCCATTTGAGTATTTATTGATATGTTATATACATTATTTAATATTTCCAAATACGTGAGATTTTCAACATACCCTTCTGTTGCCAATTTCTACTTTAATTCTATTATCA
Source organism: Sapajus apella (assembly GCF_009761245.1). NCBI lineage: Eukaryota > Metazoa > Chordata > Mammalia > Primates > Cebidae > Sapajus > Sapajus apella. The sequence goes on from NW_022437117.1 coordinate 624,530, forward strand.
CAAACTTTGAATAATTTCAATTTTTTACAAACAATGTGGTCTATCTTGGTGAATGTTCCATGCATACTTGAAAGAATGTGTATTCTGCTGTTGTTGGGTAAAATGTTCTATAAATGTCAACTGGGCATGCAGACTGATGATGATGTTCAAATTTTCTGAATATATTTGCTCATTTCTCATCTCTTTGTTCTACCAATAAGCAACAAAGGGAACGCCAAAGTCTCCAAATATAATTGTGTATTTCTCTCTCTTTTCAGTTCTTGCTTCACATGTTTTGATAATTTGTTGTAAAAATAAGTAAATAAAACAACAAACAAAAAAACCTACATAAATAGTTCTGACTTGCTAAATTGATCCTTTTTACATAATATCCCTTCTTGTCCCTGGTAACTTTTCTGATTCAATATTAATATCAAATAAAGTCTTCTTTATTGCCACTCTAGCTTTTGTTTTGAGTTTGTATGGTATATGTTTTCCATCCTTCTATTTTTAACTGAATATTATAATGACAGCTGTTTCCAGTAGAAAGCACATAATTGGATCTTTGTTTTATATCCAAACTGATCATCTCTGCCTTTTAATGGTGTGGTTAGATCATTTACATTTAATGTAGTTATTAATATGTCTGGATTTATGCCTGACATTTTATTGTTACTTTTCTACTTGTTCTTTGTGTCCTGTTGGTGATATAGTTTGGCTGTTTCCCCAGCCAAATCTCAAACTGATCTGCCATAATTCCCACATGTTGTGGGAGGTACTCCATGGGAGATAATGGAATCATGTCAGTGATTTCCCCCCTACTGTTCTTGTAGTAGTGAATAACTGCCAGGAGATTATATTGGTTTCACAAGGATAATCACCTTTTGCTTGACTCTCACTATCCTCTTGTCTGTCACAATGTGAGATGTACCTTTCACCTTCTGATATGATTGTGAGGTTTCCCCAGCCACATGGAACTATAAGTCCAATAAACCCCTTTCTTTTGTAAATTGCTCAGCCTTGGGTATGTCTTTATCAGCAGCATGAAAACAGACTAATACAGTTGTGAGTTTTCTATCATTGCTGTAGCAAATTAGCAGAGTGGCTTAAAACAATAATCATTTATTATTTCATAGGTTCTGTGGGTCAGAAGTCTGGAGACAGTGTCACTCAGCTAGTTTCTCTGTTTAGAGCTTCATAAGGCTGAAACCAAGGTATTAGCTGAAATCAAGGGCTACATTTTTTTGTGAAGTTTCCAGGAAAAATCAGCTTCTAATCTCTTTCAAATCATTGGAAAAATTCAGTTCCTTGCATCAACAGAGCCGAGGTGCTTGTTTCTTCACCGGCTGTTAGTTGGGAACATTTCTCAAATCTTTATATTACCTACATTTCTCCTCATCTTGCCCTCCAATAACAGTGGTTTGGGTGTTTCTCCTGTTTCCAGTCTCTCTTACTTCCCCTTTTGATGAATTTTTCTAACTCTTTGTCTTGCTTTTCTATTTGTACCAGATCATTTAGTTACGGTAGGTACATTCAGATAATCCAGGATAATCTTCCTATTTTAATATCAGCTGATTACATCTTAATCATATCTGAAAAGTCCCTTCACAGATATACCTGGATTATCACTTGATTGAATAACCAGAAGAGAGGATGCCTGAGGAAATATCTTTAGAATTATGTCTACCACAGTCTTCCCTCTAGCCTTCAAAGATTCAAGACCCTGCTACATGTAAAATACCTTCATACTTCTTTCAATATTTCTAAGACTACTGCTATGCTTTGAATGTTTTCCCCCTCCAAAACTCATTGAAATTTAATCACCAATGTGGCAGTATTAAGAGGTGGAGACTTTAAGAGGCAAACATTTATGAATAGATTAATCCATTCATGGATTAATTCATTAACGGATTATCACAAAAGTGGGACTGAAGAATATACAAGAAGAGGAAGAGAAGCTGAAGCTAGCATAATTAGCCCCCTCACTATGTAAAACCCTGCACTGAGTGGGACCCTGCAGAGCCTCCATCAGCAAGAAAGCCTTCATCACTTCTGGCTCCTCAACCTTGGGTTTCTCAGCCTCCATAAATATAAGCAACAAATTATTTTTCTTTATAAATTACTTAGTTTCAGGTATTCTGTTATAAAAAACAGAAAGTGGACTAAGACGAGTCTCATCCCATTATAGCAACAACTCAAAGCATCTCATTTAAATCTCATTTGCTGAAAAGTCTAAAAATTCTCAACTAAATTGAGTTTAGTTGAATAACTCATTGGGTATAACTCCTGGGAAAAACTTTTCTCTATCTGTGGATCTGTGAAATTAAAGACACAAGTTATCTGCTCTTAACATACAATTGTGAAACAGGTATTGGATATCAGTTATAAATATGTCAGTTCCAACCTGGGAAACATGGACGCTAGAACAGAGTACAGACCAACTAAATACATTAGGTTTCAAGGCCTGAGAAAACTCCTCTGTCATTCGCAGCTCCATCCTTTAAGCTCAAAATTTCATAATTTGAGCAAGTTACTCTGTCCTCTGAGTCATCCTTTTTCCTGAAAGGTGGCATCTGTTGACAGCTAAGAGTTTTATCAGTAGTTTTATTTACCAATAGACTTGGAGGGATCCAACAGCCTTATTTCATTTTATAGCCTCTGACCCCTTCTGTCCATGCTGGGAGTAACATTTTACTGGTATAAAATTCTCAACAATCTTTTGAGTTTGGCATTAATTTCACAGGGTTTCACTCCATTAGAAAAGATGCCTTTCTACAGATTTTTCCTAGATAATCTTTCTTGTTTGGCTTCTGCAGAGATTGATAAGTGACAACACCTTTCAGATTTCTAGATGCCTGCCCCCTCGTTTGAATGAAGCTGTTCTATAAATCATAAACTTAATCTCTTTAAAGAGTATTTTATGTAGCTAAATAATCTTTTAATCTCTCTGAGATTTCAGAGAAAAACCATACAATCATATCCTTAGCCTTTTCTCCAGTGCATTCTTTGCTGACAATGAATCTCTTAATTTTAGTCTTTTGCTGGGTAAACTGAAAATTTCTAAAATCATTAAGTCTCTGCTCCTTTTTGTTCAGCAGTTTTTCCCTCAATTTATCTCTTTCCTCTCAAAATATTTCTATAAACTGCAAGAAACCAGTTGTTATGGACTGAATATTTGTTCCACTTCTTCTTTGCCCCCAGCCAAGAAAAATTATATGTTGAAGGTCTAACCTCCAGTCTGGCTGTATATTTGAATAAGAAAGTAATTAACATTAAGTGAAGTCTTAAGGATGGGGTCCTGATTTGATAACATTACTGTCCTCAAAAGAAGAAACATGTGGAAGCTCCCCATCCCCACCAGCTCACACAAAGAAAAGGTCATGTGAGTGCCCAGCAAGATGATGGCCACCCATAGGCCAAGATGGCAGCCCCAGGATGAACCTACTTTGCCTACTTGATCTTGGACTTCCCAGTCTCCAGAACTGTGAGGAATTAATTTGTTTTTATTCCACCCAGTCTGTGGCATCTTGTTATGGCAGCCCAAGCAGACAAATACACTAGGAAATATCTTTAATATTTTGATTGGAAATCTCAAGTAAGTATCCAAGTTCATCACTTAAAAGTTCTACTTGCCACAAAACTACAAGACATAATTTTGCTAATCCCTCTTCATCATATAGCAATCATCCCTCTTCCTCCAGTTTCCAGTCATATGTTCCTCATTCTCCTTTAAGGCCTCATCAGAAGCATCCTTAATTTCTACTATTGTTCTGTTCAAGGTAATCTAGGCTTTTTCTATGATGTTCCTCAAAATTCTTCCAGTCTCTTCCCATAGTTTGATTCCAAAGCCACTTGTGCATTTCTAGGTATTTGTTGCTGAAGCACCCTACTTCAGGAACAAAGATCTGCATCTGCTTTTACTACTGCCTTAATAAATAATGACAAATTTTTATGGGCACCATGGCTCATGCCTATAATCCCAGCACTTTGTTAGAACGAAATGAGCCAATTACTTGAGCTCAGGAGTTCCAGATCATCCTGGCCAATATGGAAAAACTCTGTCTCTAAGGAAAAACAAAAAAAAAAACTGGGTATGTTGGCATGTGTCTGTAGTCTCGGCTACTTGGGAGGCTGAGATGGGAGGACTTGAGCCTAGCAGGTCAAGGCTGCAGTGAGCTGTGATCATGCCACTGCACTCAAGCCTGTATGACAGTGTGAAACCCAGTCCCCCTCCAAAAAAAAAAAATAAGACAAATTTAGTGACTTAACACTTTGTTTATCTCACAATTCCTATAGATCAGAAGTCCAAGCACAGTGTGGCTCAGCTGTTTTCATTGATTAGAGTCTTACAAGGCTGATCTTGGGGTATCAGCAGGGATGCATTCCTTTCTGGAGACTCTGAAAAAGGATCACTTCCCAACCTAATTCAGAGTGTTCACAGAATTCGATTCCCTGGATTTAGAGAGTGAAGTCCTAGTTCTCTGGCTGTCATCTGGGAACCTCTCAGCTCCTTAAGGCCACATATGCATTCCTCCTCACCTTGCCACTCCAGCAACAGCAAGTTGACATCTTCTCAGGCTTCAGTTCTTTCTGATTTCCTTCCTCTTCTGCTACATCTTTCTGACTGCCTCTTCTGTTTTCTTATGCTTCTAAGAACTTATGTGATTACAGCAGGCTCACCTAAAAAATCTAGGATAACCCCTCAATTTTAAGCAAACTTAATCCCATCTGCAGAGTCCCTTCAGAGCAGTACTAAATCCGGATTAGCTTGATTGAACAACTTGTGGACAGGTATCTTGGGGTGGAGGTGGGAAGACATCTTTAGAATCTGCCTAACACACTTATGTTCTTGTTTTTCATTTCCTGCCCTTTTTTGAGATATATGAATATATTTTACATTTCCATTTGAATTTTTCTCTTGGCTTTTTTATTATAATCATTTATATATTTCTTTATATAATCTTTTTAGCTGTTGTTCTAGTGTTTACAATATACAATTAATACTTTATATCACCTATTTAGAATTAATAACTTTATCATTTCCAATTTTTTAAAAATGACAAGTACATAGGTCCCTTACCCTGTCTCACTAGGATGTTGCCATATACATCACACTGAAAGCCCTACCATTATCTCTGCTCTCTGATGAATTGCCAAGCATTCTCTCTCTACCAGACAACTCCTGTCAACCTATGAATTGTTTCAATATGTATCATTCTTTTTAAAGTCATCCCATTATCCCAAATGTCTCTAATATTTCTATACCATTATCTGCTTATCATTCAGATAAATTTTTGAAAAGCTAGATATGCTGCCGTTAGATCCTCCTCTCCAGCTTAATAAATCATGCCCAATTTTTGTCCCATTCACATCACTAAAACTTCTCTTGCCAAGATTAGTAATATTTCAGTGGCATCAGGCAAGGCTGACCACTCACTCTCAGTGACTCACAATCCTACTTTTCCTCTATATCATCAACTATTCCTCATCAGTTGATTTGCTGACTCTGCAAAATTCTATTTCCTAAATGTTTTAATTTCTCAAGCTTTTTCCCCAGACTTGTTTCCCTCTCAATCTTGTTGCCTCCCAGATTAATATACCCATGTCTCTGTATTTGAATAGTAGTTACATCTCAAAGATTGTCAAGTTCATTTCTTGAATTAAAACCTCTTTTCTGAGTTGCCAACTCACATATCCACTGCCTAATTGATACCTCTAATTGAATGTCTCAGACATCTTCCGCATAGCATGTCTAAAATCTTTTGATCTCCTACCCCTAACGTGTAACCTTAATGCCAGAATTATACATCTGCAGAAATGGCACAGATTTTATTTTCTTCCAGTTTCAATCTTATTTTTATTCAACTAACCACCACCACAAGAGTCCGAGTCACCATATTCTTCCTTGGGTGCTGCACAAGCCTCCTGCTGGGGTTTTTCCTGTTTCACTGTTGCCTACATCTAAACCAGTCTCCAAGAACAGCAAATTTAAACACTCTAAAATACAGACTTTGTCATCCCCTGCTTAAAACATCATAATTATTTCTCTTTATACTGTGAAAGAAATCCAATTTTTTTTAATTATGGCTCTAAGCACCAGATAAAGTTGATAATCTCACTTCAAAGTCTACCATGTAGGGTACAGAAGACAAATAATTCAGGCTTTTTAGCAATAGAGTGACAAAATTTGATGTACAAAGATAAATTTAATGCAGTATACTTTAAAAAATCTTTTCATAAGACATAGCTTACAACCAGCTGTTGGGGGTACCAATAATAAAAGCATCTTCAAATGCTAAATGTACCTCCAAAGGGGTATTTCATTATTTTGTTACAAAGATATATCAGAAGACAGCTTATTCTCAAATAGCTGGGCCCATAAAGCATAAAACAAGACTTTATTTGAAACTACTAAAAATGTGTACGTACAAGCACAAAGAGGTCAATTCCCAAAAGGAAGGTGGAATAGGAAAACCTAATAATATTCTGATGAGCAGAAGCCAATATATAGTGTGCACATGCAGCAGCAGTAAAAAAAAAAAATTCTAACTATAAAAAGCCTAATAATACCATGATGAGCAGAAGTACATATATACTGTGCACACGCAGCAACAATAAAAAAAATTCTAACTATAAATGATCAACTCCCAATAAAATATAGAGCAAGAGGTCAGAAATAAAAAATAACTCCAATCTAATTTAGCAGATTTATTTATATGGTACATGCATTTTTTTTTTCATGGCTTTAAATGATGAAGTCAGTGATAAGTATTTTGCTTCACATTTTCCAAAGAGTACATGTGGCTTAGGAAGACTATAGGAAACAATTTCCAAATAACCACAGCCAGAACTCAGACTCATGATTTACTTAATACTCCCTGGCATGAGTATTTTAAAAGTTCAATTTTTAAGAAGATAAGCAGTTTTATTTCAAGCTTTTGCATGCATTTAATCTATGCTTAAGAAAAATCACATTGAAGAGTATAAGAAAGAAACCAAAAGTATAAAATATTACCAAAGAGGAAAAACTTCTGATCTTTTAAAATTTGGAACTCATGAAGCTCTCTAAGAAGGTGTATAAGAGCATAAATAAAATTAACATTACAGTACATACAATAATGAAGAGAAGTTTTCTATCTCATCATGGAGATGACTCAAGAAATTTAACACTTTGCTTTTTTGCATGAAAACTTAAAATTTACTGTTTTGAATATAGGGTTTTAAACCACTAAATAATTAGACTGCAAAGAAGAAAAACCCATTTAAGCAACGATTCTATTTGAATGAGCTGGCAATCTTTACTTATATGCTGAGTACAGGAAATGAATAATGGAGTTAATCTTGCAATGTAATTAATTTCAACTTAAGGTACTTAGATAAATACTGCAAATTTAAAGGTGAATAAAGAGAACCTGAATGTCCTATTCACCTTTGATAACTGAAGATTTTTTTTTCTGTTCTTTTCAACAATTAACTGAAATATTCTCAGTGAAAATATCTTTCTGACATGAAAATAAATGGTGTCCATGATCCAAGACCAGTGATAAACTACAAATTTTGGTTTCCTGAGAAATTATCCATATGTGATTATATGAAAAGTCTCTATGTAATCTAAAATACTCGTCATAAAAACAGCTCTCACCTGGGCATTGTGGCCCACACCTTTAATCCCAACACTTTGGGAGGCCGAGGTGGGCGGATCACAAGGTCAAGAGATTGAGACCACCCTGGCCAACATGGTGAAACCCTATCTCTACTAAAAATACAAAAATTAGCTGGGTGTGGTGGCACATGTCTGTAGCTCCAGCTGTTCGGCAGGCTGAGGCAGGAGAATCACTTGAACCCAAGAGGCAGAGGTTGCAGCAAGCTGAGACAGGACCACTGCACTCCAGCCTGATGACAGAGCTAGACTTCATCTCAAATAAATAAATAAATAAATAAACAGCTCTCACTTATTAAGTAAGCACTCTAATGGCATGTATGCACTTAACATGCATTATCTATATTCTCACAGTTATCCTATGAGGGTGGAATAGTATTTAACCCATTTTTACAATGGAAGAAGCAGAAGCTTAAAATAAATAATCTGTTCAAATTCTACAACTTATAATTAATATATACATAGTAGATTCATAATTATATAAAATATATACACACACATACAAACACACACACATTCTGCTCTCAATTACTTCCCTATTACTTTATACTGAAAGGTTTTCAGTTAGGTTACATTCTGGTAATCCAAAGACAGGAGGTTACTTTTGCCTCAACTCAATCATGGAGTTAGACAAAACAGTAATTATAATGCAAAATGAAAAGATAAAACATGAAGAATAACATGGGAGGCCGCATTGATTTTAACTCAGCCTCAGGTGGACAGAGAAATAACTCTTTCTGTTCTAAGGATGCTGTTGTTTAAACTGAGTCATGGGGGAGCATGAAGGGTTAGCTAGGAAAACAAAATAAGAAGGGTGCTGGGAAGTACCTCAGAGGCAAGTGCATGACAAAGCCATGGAGATATGAAATGGCTCATTTCTTCCAGCAATCACAAATGCCAATGTTGTTGGGAGCATAATGCTTGTGGACAGAAATGGCAAAAAAATGAAAATACATCAGCAAATGTTCCTGATGAAGAAACTACGATTTGAGTTCTTTTGGGAAAGCTACTTAACCTTTTTCTGAGTGTCCATTTCCATCTGTAAAATGGGCTAATAATATATAGAATTTCTGTGAGGAATAAAGGAGTTACTATCCAAAAATTAAAACACAAGGATGACTAAGACACCTTACATGTTGAATCATTTGCTATTACTAACAGAAGAAAAGTAACTGGGCCCAGACCATACAGCTAGTAAGTGTACCAGCCAGGACCTAAATCAGATTGAAGGAACTCTAATGCCATTGACTATAGCACTACCTGAAGCCTAGTGGCCTATGAAATGCAGTAATTACGTTTTATAATCTAGAAAAAAAATGCTAATAAACAGCTATTGGTTATAGGATTTAGTCCTTATATGTGCGAGTGTTTTGTTTAGACAATTTTTTCTACATTTAGATTAATTTTAAGTTTTTTTTCAAATGAAGGCACTTCAAATCAGGTACATTTTTATGTTGACACTGGGCATTAAATATCCAAACAATTTGTTAAGGGGTAATGCCAAATTAGATCAATTACTAAATCTCAGCAACAATAAATTATCAAACTATGGTAGTTTTATCATTCATTAAACAAGCTTGTCCTCTGTCTCTAATCTGAAGCATAAATTCTATGCTCTGCTATAATGGTTTGCACTTTTGGTTCATCCACCCACAGCACACATTATCTATGCTTCAGGTGATTTCTTCTCTTCCACTTAACTAGAGACTCTTTCCTAATATGGGATTCTTGCCTCATAATTAGGAGAAGTTCAATTTATTATGTAGAACATCAGAAAAATTACCCCTTCTCAAAGTCTCTTTTCTATAAACTGATATATAAAGAGTAGAAATCATCTCTGCATCATCACACAGCAAGGTCCCATGAAGTAAATTCTTTGTGTTCAAAAGTAAAGGCAATAGAACAACAGTCATAAACAAACAAATTACGTCTTTCAAAATTACACACCAAGAAGGCATCTATTTTAACTTTTATATAACCTTGACACAATTATAAAGGCATGAAGATAGAGAAAACTTATCTGCCTCAGATCTAAATGATGTAAAATAATCATAAATCTCCAATATAACAGAATTACGTTAAATTCTGAGTTATTCTATCCAAAGAATTAATAAAATAAGCAAATCTAAGAGACAGGGTTGAGAAAATGCATGCATTTTCAGCTAAATGGCAGAATGTAGAAGAGTCTAGGAAGAAATAAACCCCCAAATGGTGAATGCTTACAAGATGAAAGCAAGCCTGGCTCTGCCCAATATAACATTCAGTCCAGAAATTAAATAACAAAGGTTGGCCATGTGCATTCTGCTCTCTAATAAAATTGATGGTATAAGGAAAAAGCCACATAACCTTACCATTTTTTCCTAACAATAACATAGCAAGGGATATCTAGGAGGAGAAAATCTCATGGTATTTTGCTTTGAATAATTTCTACTTTGCATATGTACATATTAATGAGAAACCTTATTTTTTTGAACAACTAAGAAAGAAATTTCTCCTTTTCATACCACAGGTTCAGCCACCATAAAATTACCAATATCTTTGATGATGTATCTATCATCAAAATACACATCATCAATGTATATCATTCAATGATGAATGTATATGTGTATGGGTGTGTGTGTGTATTGAATTTAATATAAACACATGTATACATTTTTAAGCTCTTAGAAATTCCAACTTCCTTATGTCAGTTTTATGAAATTTACACTCAGTAGATTTCTTTAGTATACAAATGTGTACTCTATACCTCTTATTAGAATAAAGAAAACAATCGCTCAAATTGGATTTAAGCAGCAGTGATGGAATAGAAACATTGAATGCAATCACATAGAATTTTTTTTTAAGAAAGTACCAAACAGATTGATTTAATTGCCAATTAAATATATGAGGTATAGTTAAAGGTAATTCCAAAATGTCAAGCCTAACTGCATAGAAAAATTGTGCTGTGATGCAAACAGAAAAATAACATAAATGAAAATGCCCAGAAAGAAGATGGATATGTGGAATTTTACTTCGGTCAGTGCTAGATGTGATGGTAAAAGTGATCACTGATGAAAAGACAGACAAGGGACAATGATAAGAATCTGAATTGTATCCATGTATAAAAGGCAGAATAGATACAAAGTGGAACCATAAAAATAGACAAAAGAGAATGCCATTTAAAAGAGAGTAATGAAAATCAAAGGAAAAAGAATTCTAGCAAGAAAAATACATGGTGTCAAATGCTGCAAAAGACTGCAGCTTATGTACAAGAAGTCCATAGGAATATTTAAGAAAATAGATGCTGTAGATTCCCCGTTTCAAGACTGATATGAAAAGACATTTCCATACCCTTCTACTCTCAAACACCTCCCTTAAACAATAAATAAAACAAGAAACCAAAATGTAGACACTGTCTTCAATGAAATTAAGAAATATCTGTGACTCAAAGAAAAAGTAGACAGAGAATTAGTGACCTAGTAGAGGCAAAGAAGAATAAACCTTACAGAAATAATGAAGAAGAAACAAACCAATTTGCCCTGTAGAACCCTAGAAAGCTTCAATAGTTTGAGGCTCCAAAAGGCTGATATGAGGCTGGCTCTGAAAAACAGTGGGTCATTTGAAAATCTGTTGAAAAAAATGTCTGTATAACCAGTGTTTACCCTATTCAGATATATCAAGCTACATATAATAAGTTTATAGATATCAGAGAAAATGCACTAGTCAGATGCAAGATGTAGAACACTAAGTTCATAATAAACCCGGCATGAGGCATTAGTCACAAGAGGGTTAAGTGATATTCTGCATAGTCATCAGTAAGATTCAAAGTCTCCTTTTCCTGCCCCATATTAATAAGATTGGCAGCTTATATAATCAATAAGCATATTGGTGGCTTTTTCTCTGAAATTAGAAAAGCACACCAAGAACAACTTTTACAGATAATTTTGGGACCCCCAACCAATGACCAGCTAGTTATTTGATCACTCTACAATGAAGCCTCAAAGTTTGCAAGATCCACCATGCACATAGACCTTCTGCTCAGATTTTCTGCTCTTCTCACTGAATATGATTGCATCATTAAGAACGATCAGATATCTGAGAAACATAACCAACTTTTTAAAAAAGCAAAACAAAGAGAGAAAAAGAATTCTGAGGAAACACAGAAAAAAATCTAGGAAATCATAATTAATATTCACAAAGAGATATAATGACATTGCAACCATGAAACAAGAATAGGTGTTTAAAAAAGGTTTAAATGTAACTTAAAATAAAATACATATTAGAAGGGTAGTTTTAAAAAATTATCTACAGGCTGAGAAAATCTACAGAAAGAGTACAGAAAAAAAGAGATTTTAAAAGGGAAATTCTAGGAACAGATAGCATTGTTTGGCAAGGGCCAAGGATAGGGAAAAGGACTGGGTACAAATGAGCACAGGGAATTTTTACCATGACTGTGGGGCAGTCAAATGACTATAATTTGTCATCATATCAAACTGTATGTTTAACAGGGATGATTATACTTTTAAAAATGGTGTAAAGGCGGAAAGTAGAAAAACAAAGATAAAATTAAGAAAATTCATCTAGAAGACCAAGCCTTCAACTAATGAGTCATAACATGAGAAAATTAAGAAAAGGAAGAGAACATTTCAATGAAATAATGGAAGAAAATTTCTCAAGCTGAAATATCAGACTCTCTAGATAAAATGTTTCACCTAGTACCTAGTCCATTGAATGAATGAAGACCTGCACTAAGGCACCTGTATGAGAGATTTCAGAACACTGGGAATAAAATCAAGATCCTAGAAGCTCACCAAAAAGAGAGAGAAATAAAAAAGAAGCATTGAATAAAACATTAATCAGAATAGCTTTTGAAGTTTTACATAAGATGCTAAAAAACAGTGGGACGGTACTTTCAAAATAATTAGAGAAAAACGCATACACTCTACTATTTTAACTAGTCTTCGAAAGGAACAAAACAAATACTAAAAACTATAATTCAAAAAGCTTTTTCTAAAATACATATCAAATTGTGTATCCAAAGAGCACATGGCATACCTGAAAGTATCAACCCATAATGCCAACATTAATCCATAATCTAGGAAATTCTGGACCTTAAAGAAAAAAGAATCCTATGGGTATCTAGATAAAAGAAGAATATGACATATAAAAAAAAGAAATCATTTTCTTTGACAGCAATGCTTTTTTGAAGGGGAGGAAAAATCAGAAAGTATAGTTAAGATACCCAGAAAAATAAAAATGTGATTCAAAGATTTCATACCAAGTAAAACAGCCTTCAATATCAAGGATAAAAACTGTTCATAACATTAAGCAGATCAGAAAATGTGGCTGCTATTAGTCCTTCTTAAGGAATATACTGGAGAACAAATTTCAAAAAATCAAACTGAATTGCATACAAACCATCAAAATGACTTACAGAATCAACAGAAGAAACTGTGCAGAGCATTAAATTAAAAAAATCACTTGCAGAACAAAAATAAATGAGGATTAGAGAGAAGAAAATATTGTATGTGACAGCTATAAGCTCTGACAATTAAAAAGTAGCAGATAAAGACGTGGCATATACAAAGACATTTTGTTTTGTTTTCAGTAGGCAGAAATGGCAGCAATAGTACTAGTATAGCTATTCCGGGAAAGTGTATGTGAAATGTGGGATAGAATCATTATGGAATATTCTAATTCTAACACCCCCTGTGTCCTTGAGAGCCAAAGATAAATAAAGAGAAGAACTAAAAACCCAGTAATCCAAAACTTGAATTGGAAGTATTTGAACAAACACATCAGGTTTTTCATTGTTAAAAATAAATAGATGTGTCCTAGTTCTTCCAGTACAGACTAAGAAACAGTAATAAATGATAAATGAAGGGATCTTGGAGCATGAAGAAGGAAGAAATAAGAACAGAAGTAGCAGAAATTTGGGTATACATAATAATCTATTCTCTTTGTGTGATTTATAAATCATATTTGATGAGTGAAACAAAAATTATAATGCCATCTCTGATACTCAAGATAATGATATTTAAAAGTAGGGAACAATAAAGAGACCTAACGGAAGTAAGGTTTCTACATTTCTTTCTTTCTTTCTTTCTTTCTTTCTTTCTTTCTTTCTTTCTTTCTTTCTTTCTTTCTTTCCTTCCTTCCTTCCTTCCTTCCTTCCTTCCTTTCTTTCTCTTTCTTTCTTTCTTTCTTTCTTTCTTTCTTTCTTTCTTTCTTTCTTTCTTTCTTTCTTTCCTTTCTTTCCTTTCTTTTCTTTCTTTTTCTTTCTTTCTTTTTCTTTTTCTTTCTTTCTTTCTTCTTTCTTTCTTTTTTGAGACGGAGTCGTGCTCTGTCGCTCAGCCTAAGGTACAGTGGGGCCACCTCTGCTCACTACAACCTCTGCCTCTCAGGTTCAAGCAATTCTTCTGCCTCAGCCTCCTGAGTAGCTGGGATTACAGGCACTGCCACCAAGCCTAGGCAATTTTTTTTTTAAGTAGAGAAGGGGTTTCACCATTTTGGCCAGGCTGGTCTTAAACTCCTGACCACAGGTTATCCGCCCACCTCGGCCGTTCAAAGTTCTGGAATTAGAGATTACAGGCATGAGCCACAATGCCTGGCAGGTTTCTACATTTCATTCAGTGTTGTAAAACATCAATACCAGTAGGCTGTGATAAGTTACATATGTACACTGTAGTTGTTCTGGGAATTATATTGTAACTATACAAACAAATACAATCAAGTTATACAAACAGATATAATCAAAAACAATATAAATGGCCAGGCAGGGCTGTAATCCTAGTATTTTGGGAGGCCGAGCCAGGTGGATCACTTGAGGTCAAGAGTTCGAGACTAGCCTGGCCAATCTGGTGAAACCCTTGTCTACTAAAAATATAAAAATTAGCCAGGTGTGGTGGTGCATACCTGTAATTCCAGCTACTTGGGAAGCTGAGGCAGAAGAGTTGCTTGAACCCAGGAGGTGGAGGTTGCAGTGAGCTGAGATCACATCATCTGCACTCCAGCCTGGGCAACAAAGTATTATTACATCTAAAAAATATTATACATATGTGTGTGTGTGTGTGTGTGTGTGTGTGTGTGTGTGTGTGTGTGTGTGTGTGTAAAGCAAAATGAATTTCTAATTGTAGTGGGCTAGAAACATCAAATATTTTAAATTATATAAATTAAAAAGAATGATAGAGTATCATCATTTTGCAACTCTCAAGGAATTAACAATCTTACAATCTTTCTAACCATTAAGTGTCAACAGCTGCTGACATTAAAAAAAAGTTAAAACCAGACATTATGTGTGTCCGGATAAAAGAACACACCACCACTCAAGAGATTAACTCAAATCTGATTACATCTCTTTTCAAACTGCCAACTGCTGGAAATATACAAGACAGAGGAACAGGTTGAACACACTGTGAGTATCCAAGTCAGCAACATCTAGATTAAGGTAAATTATACTAGTTAAAGGGTACAAGTATAAATTCTCCCTCAGATAGATTATAAGAAGAAAGCGATTGAAGGAGAACCTGTAGGTTAAACTTAAAAGACATCAGATTTCTAAAATGGGCCAGACTATAATGTGCAGCAATGAATGCAATTTTAGCTGATACAACCATAGAGAAAAGTGGTTATTATAAAAATCAAGACTGCAGTTACATTTGAAGAATGGAAAAGGCCTATGATCAAGACAGGGCACGTGGATAGCTTTTGCGGCCAGTGGAAATGTTCTTTCTTGACTTGGGTGGTAGTTACACGGGTATTCAGCTTGTAATTCGCTAAGTATATGTTTTTTATTTTTTGTCTGTTTTCCTCCATCTGAGTTTTATTTTATAATACTAACATCTAAAAGGTTAAACATAGGCCATGTGTATTAAATTAGTACCATAACATTTATATACTGCTAGAGCAAAAGAGACAGATTCCAGACAGGTAATATCAACTCTTTCAGCACACCTTCCCAAGTGAGTTCCTAAGGTAACTAAGCATTATTTATTTCTCATAAGGTTTTCTGTCACAGAGATATTTCTGGCATGATTAATTTACTGAGGCTTATTAACTTGAAAAGACATGGATGTTGATCTTGAACAGGTCTAAATTTTAATCCCAACTCCATTTTCCTTTAGTTTTGTGACTTAGCCCTTCTGATTTTCCATCCCCTTATGTGCAAAATAAGAGTAACCACTGTATATTATTATTTTAAAAACATTTTACCTAAAGTGCCTAGAAGCAGTTAAGGCACTCAAGAAATATTATCTGCTATTCTGATTACAGAAATTCCTTTTATAATTCCAGTATTCACTTTAACAAAATAACAGACCCCAAAATAATGACTCTCCCCAGCAGTATTCTATAACAAAGAAAACACAGATCTTTGGTTCAGATTAATTAATCTTAACATTTTTACTCCAATTTCTATGATTGGCTTACAGGTATTTTTAATCAATAAGAAATGTTACAGTTATCTTTTTACTATGGAATCCTATGGCCATTGTGACAAACATGTTAAAACATGTTAAAATGTATCAGTTTCCTGAAGCCTCTAAGGAACTTAGTGAAGGCCACCAGGAGACAGGTTAGAGGTGATCCAGGGAGTCTGTTGGAATTAAATCAACCCAGGTGTTAAAGAAAGAATGTGGTACAGAATACGAAGAAAATCTGTTCCTTTACCTCTGGCCCACTGCCATCAGCACACTGGGACATTTCCTGAAAGGTGGATGTCAGGTTTTGGTGTCTGATTTGTAAACACCACTTTCTGTAATACTTACAAAATGTTCTGTCACCATTTTTCAACTTCTGGTTGTCAGGATAAATGTAGTCAGTTTCAGTCACATATGAAAGGCTAGAGATAGATATTTAAAAACATCATTGTAGCCGGGCGCGGTGGCTCAAGCCTGTAATCCCAGCACTTTGGGAGGCTGAGACGGGTGGATCACGAGGTCAAGAGATCAAGACCATCCTGGTCAACATGGTGAAACCCCGTCTCTACTAAAACTACAAAAAATTAGCTGGGCATGGTGGCGCGTGCCTGTAGTCCCAGCTACTCAGGAGGCTGAGGCAGGAGAATTGCCTGAACCCAGGAGGCGGAGGTTGTGGTGAGCCGAGATCGCGCCATTGCACTCCAGCCTGGGTAACAAGAGCGAAACTCCGTCTCAAAAAAAAAAAAAAAAAAAAACATCATTGTATTTTATTCCCGTTTCTTCAGTTGTAAAAAGTGTTTCCCAGCAGACATTGTGTGCTTAGAAAAGGAGGATGAATGTTACCAATAGAAGGTGGATGAGACACAGGGGAATTTCCAGCAAAACAGAAAGGAGAGCTAAAAGGAGCTCATAACAACTTGAAGGATAAGAGGAACAGCAGAGAACTCATTCAAATGTGTCCCAGCTCCCACATCACGTGTTGAAATGGTGAAGGTTATCTGGGAGGGGAGCTGGCTCGGACATGCTGGAAGAAAAGCAGAAAGTGGAGAGCACTTAAAAATCTGGGAGGGAAATGTCTGTGGAGTGGACCTGCTACCAGGTGGTGTGGTCATGTCAGAATAAAAAGATAGGGCTACTGTTTTAGGTAAAAAGGGATCCAAGCTACCCCTCCCTGCCCTCCCCAACTCCCATAAGGCAAAGATGACATTTGGGATACTTCTCCAAGCCCGTACAGGAGGCAGAAGGTAGCTGACACAACTGGATAAAATTTCCAAGGATAGTCACTGCAACAGAGTCAAATTGGTTCTGAAATTAATAGCTGACAGACAGGCTGCCAGGAAGGAATGGACTGCAGACCTCGAAATGTGCAATGACAATGACAGTCTGTGCAGTCTGCCTAAGCTGGGGCACCCATCATCCCTGATTTCCATAGCGAGCAGTGCTGGCACAACACCAGAATCATCACCCCCCAGGGGAGGCCAGAGAGAAACTGGAGAACAACACTCAGATCTGAGGCTTCCTCTTTCCACAAGACCATGATGTCACAGGACAACTCTGCCCGCTTTGTACCCAAATAACATCTCAGGGAGTGTTTGGTGGGGGGGGAACTGATCTGACAGGGAAGTGAACTTACTGAACAATTATGCAAAATGAGGCAGAGATAAGTTGGTGCTTTAAGTATCCGTTACTGCAATCAACACCACAAGCAGTAAGCAAAGTATGCTTCAAAAATACATGTGATAGGCTAGAATATTGGTTTTGTGCAAATAGTAAAGTATAAAGTTGTGATGTCTCATGCAAGAGTATTTTCAGCAAGTTCATATACTTAAAGATGCTTTAACTTTCTAATGGGAAGCTGTAAATATATCCAGGTAACGTAAGTGTCTTATGTATAGCTGATGAGAGTGGTATTATATCCTACTGGAATTTACTCTGCAGCTTAAAAGCTCTTTTCTGTGCATCAAACAATTCAATATCACAATTTATTCCACAGTTCAGCAAATTTATTGTATCTGAGGAAGTTTAAATGGTCAAATCAATGCATACCAAATAGAAGGCTTTTTTTGCAGAGTCAAGAAAACAAGGAATGCAACTGACTTTAGGTGTTGTTTTAAAAATACTTTTCTGAGGAGTAATTCCAAGTCTCTTCAATAACAACATATTACAAACAAACTCTAAAAAAAAATGATAATCTGAAGTTTAAATGTCAGAACATACTGTTGAAAGCAGTACTAACTTCTTATTCTGTCTTCATTTCTAGCCCCATGACTGAGCTCCATCCTCAGTTATGCACAGTTATTGCAGATGCTAATGGGCATTCCCAATCTGAAAGATTTATAAGCCATCCTTATTCACTAGCCTGCCTTTTGCTTGATGTAAACAGTTGCAGAGGTAGAACTTTGCAAAAATGGTGGTAATCAGGAATGAGAAATACTTTCTATTAAAAATACCTAATGTAGATGATGGGTTGATGGGTGCAGCAAACCACCATGGTACATGTATACCTGTGTAACAAACCTGCACGTTCTGCACATGTACCCCAGAACTTCAAGAGTGTGTGTGTGTGTGTGTGTGTGTGTGTGTGTGTGTGTATACACATACATAACATAGCCCCTGCCCTCAAGGAGTTTAGCACATATAGGTTTAAGAAGTTTATAGTAGAGAACAATGGTTGGAAAACTGTGACTCACAGGGCAGCTGCCAGGTTTGCAATAAACTTTTATTGAAACACACACACACACACACATACACACACACACACACACACACAAAGAAATACTTCCTATTCACACAAAATTTTTTAATCAAATGAGGATCTCTCAGTATAAAGAAACAACCTGGAAGAGATGGTGATATATGGAACAAGTTAAACAACATTTTCAGAGTTAAAAGCATATAGTACATGTCAAATAGCTGAAACAGCAGTGCTGTAGGTTCAAAAATGTGGGGTGGGATGAATCTCATGAGTGTGGACTGCCTAACTAGGAGATCTTCTGATTTTTATTGTCTCTGGTGGTATTTTTTAACCTTTGCTTCTTACCTCTTTTCATTCTATCCCTTGTGCATTCTCAGGACAAATTCCAGAGTAGGCAAAGAAGTGGTGTGACATACTGAACTGCAAACATCTGCTCATCACCTGCTCCCAAATGTGCAACCATCACCTGGCTTTCCTTCAAAGCAAAGTCCCCACTAGGGCTTCTCCTCACAGCCAAACACTAAGCCACTCACCTGACCTCCTTTCTAATCAGCTTAGCATAAGCTTCTACTTTACTGCTAAAAACCATACACGTCTGCTTATCAATTATCAAGTCACCTGCTAAGAACCTGTCTTTGCCTCAGGCCACTTCCTCTTTGGGCAAATGTAGTACCTTGAAATGAGCTGCTCTGTGGAGAACTACCCTGTGCAGTATATGAAGTTAATCATTGCAATCTCTCATCACATCTGAACTTTTTAACTTTAAAGAATGAGAAAAATAAGCCCAAAAGAAACCTAACTGTATAAAGTTAAATTAGGCATAGAAGAAGCTTGAGAACATTTAATTAGGCTCAGAACTGAAAACTATCAAATTATCTATTCAAGATAACTCTCCTATGCTATTAAAATTATTCTATATCATTTTTACTCCTTTCGTTATGGAATGCAGTCAATGCCTTGGCTTTATGATCTCAAGAAATATAATTATTTGCTTATATCCATAAACCCATGAAGTAAATTACAAATATTTTATTAGTTCTTTTTCTTACAAATTATATTCTTCAAATTTATTTACAACAACAAAACATATAATCTATGAAACAGAGATAACAATTATCCTACTTTAAATGGTTGCTGAAAAAAGAAATGTAAAAGTACTTAGAAGAATGCTTAACACCCAAGGAGCACTTTAGAAGCATCTGCTATTGTTATTGTTATTTATTCATTTTCCTAATACAACCGATAACATACTATTCAAAATCACTTTACAGTCACTATACCACATATATGCATACGTTTTATTTCTGGAGTGCTTATAAATCATAGGAAATGTTTCTTTTGACATTATTTCAACAATTGCATTTTAAAAGAATTTTTCAAGTAGTATAAAGCAAATACGATGAAAAGAAAGTATTTGTGTTACCACTTTTTCAAAAGAGAAGAATTTCATCTGTCTGGGTGAATAATGATCTCAATTGCAGAAATTTGTTTTTGTTTTAATAAGGTATTTCTTTAACGCAGGAGTCAGTAAACTTTCTCTGTAAAGAGCCAGGTAGCATATATTTTATTTTAGTCTTTGTAGACCATAAATTCTCTATTGGAGCTACTTCACTCTGCCCTTGTGACACAAAAGCAGTCCCAGACTACATGTAAATGAATGTG
Source organism: Sapajus apella (assembly GCF_009761245.1). Taxonomy (NCBI): domain Eukaryota; kingdom Metazoa; phylum Chordata; class Mammalia; order Primates; family Cebidae; genus Sapajus; species Sapajus apella. The sequence continues at coordinate 644,922 of NW_022437117.1, forward strand.
GCTCTGTTTCAGTAAAATTTTAGCTATCTCTGCTCTAAAGCATGCAGTAAATGATTATTCATCTAGAAAGCAAAATCTATTGAACAATAAAAGAATGTAAGTTATCACATATTATATAATGAATATTGTTTAGGAATTCAGAATACTTTAAATTCTCATATATCATACTTAAGATTGATTATCCAGTAATTGTTCATTATAACCCCTCTACTACTACTGCCGAAGGTCTATACACATACCAGAGGAAAAAGTGATGTCCACTCTGCAGTGTTTATATCTCCCCCTCCTCTCACCAGACTAATAAAGCTAGCTGAGCTCCAGTGATTTCTGGGAGAATGCACCCAGACCTTGATTTCTGAACATTCCCCCTTACCTCAATCCAGATTAAAAAGTATTGGCTTAACTTAGTGGCCAAATCAGTAAAGCTGTACTGATTCAACTCCAGCCAAGTCTGCTCTTTTCTGGGATATTTATTAGGTTAAGTGAAGTCGTAACAAATTCATAGCAAGCAGTTAGTTAATCATGAATTTTAACTTCTGATGGGAAAAAAAAAAGAGAAGTTGCCAAATGCCTGGCTACTTCAAATTTAATCATATAAACAAGGAATCAGCTGATATAAAGAGTGGAAAAATACTTCGTGTTATAGAACCTTTTTCTTCTCACATAGTCTGCAGACATTACTTCATAAGTCCTGAGCAATGAACAGCAGGTATTATTAGATTTATTTCTAGAAAGAAGTTCAGACATCAAGAAATAATGTGTCACAAAAAGTCATCTGCTCGGCTGGAAATAGAAGTCAGATTTCCTGAACTGTCTTTAAGTCACAGTGATATCTACTACAAAACTTCTTTGTATATCCAAATATTTCTAAAGGAAAGCCACAGAGTTATTCCACTTAAGCTCCCTTCTCCTGAGAAAAGTCAGATTTGCTGAGGGAAAGCTCAGGCAAAATTAATCTACTTCTTTAAACAATAGAAAGATGAATTTATCTTGGAATATACCATTTCATTCTGTGACATACTCTAAGCTGACTTTCATGGCTACCAAAGAAAATTCTATGGATGGCTTAGGGCACACTATGAACCTTTTGTTAAACAATGCTGAGCAGCATTTAATTGCCCGAAGCCAAAAATTATCAGATTGTGCCAGAAGTCTTGGCGTTATTTCTGCCATCAACTTCTCTACTTAGTATAGAAGGGCTCAATGGGATGGCCTGACACTTGGTTCACCTGTTTGTGAATTAAACCAGCAATTTTAATTACCTAAATCCACTGCCCCAATGAAACTATTAAAATTCAAATGTAGTCAAGAAAATTTGAGGAGGAAAATAAAATCAGGCACTTTTTAAAAACTTGGACTTGTTGTACCTGAACTTGTCTGCATCACAAGTCTCAGTATAAACAGTGAGGCACAAGTTAAGACAGGCAAAGTAGGAGAACGAAGTCCGAAGGAATCTCGGGACTGTAACTCAGGCTGTCTGTGCTTGTGATGCACATACATTGTAGATGAGTGAACAGCTAAAGTCTAAGAGCAATGGCTAGATGGTAATGTTTATTTTTCAAGACTTGAGATCCTTTTGGAAATTTTTGATATGTTAAAGCAATACAAAAAGAATATTTTTATTCAGTGATCTTCATGTTCCAGACATAGAGAAACTTTCAATATTCCAGAACATCCCAGGGCTTTTTGTAATTCTGAGCTTTTGCTTTTGCTGCTCCTTTTGCCTGAAATGCTCTTCCTCCTTTTCTCCTGGCCAATCCCTACTATCCTCCAATAGCCAATTCAAATTCCATCCTCTCTCAGAGTACTTCTCCTATAGATAGTGGCTTTCCTACCTTGCTCTACCATAGAATTTTCATCACACTTTCATTAGAACTATTATCACAATGTAGGGTTACTTCTATTTAATTTACATGCCTGTCATCTCCCCAACTAAATTCAGGCATTTGGAAATCAGGAACTATGTCTTCTGTGTCATGTGAATCTTAGAACGGAGCACATTGCCTGACACAGTAGATGCTCAATCTGGTTGAATTAATGATTTCGCCAACTTAGACCTCATTTAATTCTGACTTTTAGAAACAAAGAAATGAAAGCACTAGTGACATGCCCAAGGTTATACAGTTACAATGCATGGCGTTCGACTCCCTTTCCACTCTGTACAAAACCACACCCCGAGAAATTACCGTGAAAAGATTACAATTAGCATAAAACAGAGAGACACTTACTCATCTCCATACTAAGTGACACATACCTGTTTAAGAGGAAGGGAAAAAGAAAGAAAGGAAAGAAAAAGGAGACAAAGAAGAAACTAAACTGGAAATATTCCTAGAGCAAGGTGGTCTCAACCTCAACCCTACTGTTATTGTGGACAGGATAATTCTTTGTCATGGAGGGCTTTCCTTTGCATTGTGTGTTATCTAACCACATCTCCAGCCTCTACTTACTAGATGCCAGTAACAGTACACTCCACCCCCAATTATGACAATGAAAAAAATGTCTCCAGACATTGCTTTATGTCCCCTGTGGGCAAAATTGCTCCTGGTTGGGAGTAACTTCCCCAGATGAACAATCTTAGAGGAGATAATCTTCCACATTACTTCAAGCAAAGTAGCAATCAATTAACATGTGTGGTACACTGGCTTCAAACCAATACTCTCATATTAAGCATAGAAGCCAGAACCTGAAATGCCTAATCCTCTTACATTTTTATTAATCTGTTTTAGTGAAAACAACGATGTTGTCACTTGGTCTATGGCTGCTAATGCAACAGTTAAAGGAAAAAACACTAAAACTTCCAGCTCATACTAAACTTAAACACATTTAACAAGTTCTAAAGGTAATCTTAATAATTTTTACTTTAGCTTTACTTTAAATTTGCTTAAAGTTCCTTGCTCAGTATTAAACATAAGAACCAGAAATTTGGTATTACTGTACAACATCACCTAAGGAAATAAAATTACTAAGAGGGTGATTGAATGTCCTTCACTTGCTTTGCGTATATATCTTCCAAAAGCTATCTCTTCTTTTATGGTACGTAAAGCTTTCCAATTGAGATTTTTATACATATATATGCATTTTAGGAATTTGGGATTTCTTCCCTTTAACCCTTAAAGTTACTTCATAGTTTGCATAGTTCTATTCTAGTTTCTAAATATGCAGCATAACATTAAATTCACATTTCAGGACTGCAGGAACAAACATGAATAGTCAATGGCCAGAGCTATTACTTTTTATTTTTGAAAAAGAAGCTGAGATTGGCTTTGAAGAAAGGAGTAACATTAAACCAGTATATTTTATTCATCTCGAGTCATCTAGTACAATAAAACTTTATCATTATAATTAGATACAGTCCAAAACCACCATTGTTAAATTGCACAAACCAGGAGCTTCCAGTACTGCAAAGTTAATGAAATGACAGAGTAGCCAGTAAAGCTAACTGGCTGGGAATTCTTGGAGTCTGGCTTCCAGCTCCTGGCTTTGGTATGGCACCACTGGGTAGCAACCATCCACTCTGGCCTAAATATCAATGACGATGATACCTGGCAGTAATGCCAGCTTTGATGTCCAAGAAACAGCATCAGGGACACTCAAGTGATTTTATCACTAGATAATGCAAATTAAATCCAAAAGGTTCTTAAGACAGAGGACTCATCCCTCTGCCTTCTGCTTCCCGAAGACAGAGTAGTCTCCTATTTCCTACCCACATCACCCTCCTCTGTAGTATTCCTGTCCCCATAAGATAAGAACCTTAACCAGGGGATGAGAACACACTGAAAATTATACTACATCAAAATTCTATTTCTCATGAAAGTTTTAACAGTCACTCGTGTGGTTAAAAGGCATTTAAGAGAAGTGTCACGACTCCAAGTGTGAAGTTTTTAACCAGAAATCTTTCTCATCCTAGTTTCTCCCTCCTCTGTATGGTCATAAATCTGAATGAATGTGTCAAAAAATAGATAGATGGACAGAAACATTTTTTGGTACAGTACTTCTATTTCAATCCAAAATTTCAATCTTTAAATTGAATTTTTTTCCTAGCCCAAAATCTTATTAAATACCATAGAAACAGTTCTTATACAGGCATACCTTGGAGATATTGAGATTTGATTCCAGACCACTGCAATCAAGTGAATGTCACAATAAAGTAAGCCACACAAACTGTTTTGTTTCCCAGTGCATATAAAAGTTACACTGCGCTGTAGTCTATTAAGTGTGCGACAGCATTATCTCTAAAAATAATCTATATGCCTTAATCTAAAATTACTTTATTGCTAAAAATGGCTAACACTCATTTGAGCCTTTAGTAAAGAGTAATCTTTTTGCTGAAGGAAGGTCCTACCTCAGTGTTTATGGCCGCTGACTAATCAGGGTGGTGGTTTGTGAAGGTTGGGGTAATTGTGGCAATTTCTTAAAATAAGACATGGAATTTGTCACATCAATTGACTCTTTCACAAAGAATTTCTCTGTATCACACTCTTCTGTTTGGTAGCATTTTACCCAAAATAGAACTTCTTTAAAGCTTGAAGTCAGTGTTCTCAAACACTGCCACTGCTTTATCAAGTAGGTTTATGTAATATTCTAAATGTTTTGTTGTCATGTCAACAATACTCAAAACATCTTCACCTGGAGTATATTCTATCTCAAGAAACCCCTTTCTTTGCTCATCCATAAGAAGCAACTCTTTATCCATTCAAGTTTTATCAGGTGATTGCAGCAAATCAGTCACAGTTTCAGGTTTTACTTCTAATTCTACTTTTCTTGCTATTTCCATCACACCTGCAATTACTTCCTCTACTAAAAATCTTGAATCCCTCAAAGTAATTTATATGAGTTGGAATTAACTTCTTCCAAATCCTGTTAATATTGATATTTTGATCTCCTCCCATAAATCTCAATATTCATAATGGCGTCTGAAATGGTGAATTTTTTTTTCAGAGTTTCACTCTGTCATCAGGCTGGAGTGCAGTGGCATGATCTCAGCTCACTGCAACCTCTCCTCCCAGATTCAAGTGATTCTCCTGCCTCAGCTTCCAGAGTAGTGGGGTCTATAGGCATGTGCCACCACATCTGGCTAATTTTTGTATTTTTAGTAGAGACGGGGTTTCACCATGTTGGCCAAGATGGTCTCAATCTCTTGACCTCGTGATCTGCCCGCCTTGACCTTCCAAAGCACTGAAATTACAAATGTAAGCCGCTATGCCCAGCCAAGGAATGGTGAATTCTTTTCAGAAGGTTTGTGTACTTTTCTCAGATCCAAATCCATCAGAGGAATCACTATGGCAATCATAGCCATATAAAATGTATTTCATAACCAATAACACTTGAAAGCCAAAATTGCTCATCTGTGAGATGCAGAATAGATGCTGTGTTAGCAGCCATGAAAACAACCTTAATCTCCATGTACATTTCTTTCAGAGCTCTTGAGTGACCAGGTACATTGCCAATGAGCAGTCATATTTTGAGAAGAATCTTGTTTTTTTTTTTTTTTTGGAGCAGTAGGTCCCCACAGTGAACTTAAAGTATTCAGTAAACCATGCTATAAACAGGTGTTCTGTAATACAGGGTTTGTTGTTCAATATATAGAACACAGGCAGAGTAGATTCAGCATGATTCCTAAGAGCCTTAGAATTTTCAGAATGGTAAATAAGCACTAACTTTAACTTAAAGTCATCAGCTGCATTAGTTCCTCACAAAAGAGTCAGCCTGTTTTCTGAAGCTTTGAAGTCACACATTGACTTCTCTCTAGCTATGAAAGTCCTAGATGGCATCTTCTTCCAGTAGAAGTGTGCTCCATCTACATTGAAAATTTGTTGCTTGGTGTAGCCACATTCATCAATGATCTTAGCTAGATTTTCAGAATAACTTGTTGCAGCTTCTGCAAAAGCATTTTCTGCTTCACTTTGCACTTTCAGGTTATGGAGAAGGCTTCTTTCTTAATCCTTCTGAGCTAATCTCTGCTAGCCTCCAACATTTCTTCTGCTGCTTCCTCATCACACTCAGCCTTCGTAGCCTTGAATAGAATTAGAGCCTTCTTCTGGATTACACGTTGGCTTACGGGAATGCTGTGGTTGATTGATCTTCTATCCAGTAAATTGTCTCCATATCAGAAATAAAGCTGTTTTGCTTTCTTATCATTCATGTGTTCACCAGAGTAGCACTTTAAATGTTCTTCAATTACTCTTCCTTTGCATTCAAAACTTAGCTGACTCTGTGGCCCAAGAAGCCTAGCTTTTGGCCTGTCTTGGCTTTGGACATGCTATCCTCAGTAAGATTTATCATTTCTAGCTTTTGATTTAAAGTGAGATATGTGAGACTCTTGCTTTCACTTGAACATATGGAGGCCACTGTTGGGTTATTAATTGGCCTAATTTCAATGTTGTTATGACTCATATAATAGAAAGACCCAAGGAAATGGAGAGTGACTGGAAGAGGGTTGGTAAGTGGAACCATCAGAAGACACACACAACGTTGACCATGTTGTCTGTCTTATATGGGCATGGTTCATGGTGCCCCAAAACAATTCCAAGAGTAGCATCATACATCATTGATCCCAGATCACCATAACAGATACAATAATAATAGAAAAGTCTGAAATATTGAGAAAATGACCAAAACATGACACAGAGACATGAAGTAAGTTCATACCGTTAGAAAAATGGCATTGGCACAAAGTTGCCACAAACATTGAATTTCATTAAAAAAGGCAGTAGTTGTGAAGCACTGTAAAGCAAAGTGCAATCAAACCAGGCATACCTATATTTCAGACACACTTTCCTATTACTATATTAATACATAACTTCCTTCAAAACTTTGAATATTTGCCAGATAAAATGTTGATAATCTCTTACTTACAAAAGTCAGCAATATCTGATTATGGACTAAGACTGAAAAAAAATTTTGCTATCGTTTGAAGACTTGCTGATTTATAAAGCTCTATTTTTAAAGAAAAAAATACATTTTCCCTAGGGATTACTGCATATAATTGTAGTATTTATGTATGTGCAGAAGTTCCTGGGTGGCATGTGGGGGTCTAAACTCAGCCCAATTTCAATTCCAAGGCAAACTGAAAGTGCTTTATAATTCTTTGGCTCAGAAGGGGCACATTTTTCGTAATGTTTCCAAAGACAAGTACAAGCCAGCTAATGATATTTCTACCTGAGAGACAGAGGCACACTACAGCAGCTCAATAGCCACTCAAATGCAGAAATCAGGTAAACAAAGAAATCTCAAGAAATCAGAGACTGATTTTCCCAAATCCTGTGCTGTCTACCAGATCCTAACCCTCAGTAAGAGCAGATTCTATTTAAATAGCATAGTCCAAAATTTCCAGTATTTGCATATATATATATTCTGATAATCATAAGATAATGCTCACAAATAATCCAAATATCTGAATATTCTGCTTTTAGCTTTTATGTTTTTATCAAATACTAGTCTCTTTTCACAGGAGGGAAAATTTGAGAATTCAAAGTGGCACATGAATCGTCTTTGAGTTGATATTACCTACAATTGATATGCCTGAAGAAAAATATTTCTGAGATTTTACAGTGTCATGTAAAGACTTGTAAGTCTAAATAACTCATTCTAAAATCTTGGCGTAGGAGAGCAGAAAAGAAGTAAGCAAAGGAAGAACAAAGAGACTTGGGAAGAAAGGCAGGGAAAAAAAGGATGATTATAATAAAGAAATGAAGGAAGGAGAATAATAGCACCCCAATTTTCTGCCTTAGGGTAATAACAGAAAGGCAAACAATGGCCATGGAAATATTGAGCTCTCTAAACCGCCCTTTCAACTAGAGGTTTCAAAAACAACCAATAACAAAGAATCACAGCAAGTATTTGATGCTAATAAGTTTTCATAGTTTCAAAACAGATACTCCTCTTAAGTTTTTGCTGTTTGAACTATGAATGCCAAAATAAATGGGTCCTCACCTCCTGATACCCATTCACTTTTGGCTTTTTTTCCCTTCCCAGTGTTCTTGGCATAGGTCAACTCGTGAGCACTGATACCCTGGGTTCCAGAGCCCTAGTCAACTTTTCTGAAATAAGCCCTGAAAAGCTACAGCAATCCTGGTAAAATAAGTTTTCTTTCTCTCTCATTCAAGTCTTCCCCTAATCTCCCACCTAAAATTCACCTTTGCTATTTTTGTTATAATTCAGGTTTCTCTGTATTTCTTCTGATGCTCTGTTAACCTTCCTTTCTGTGCATTACTTTTCTACATTTCTGCTCTTTCCTGAGTTACTTTATTCTAGACATATAGTGATGCAATTTTTAAATTAAAAAAAAAACTGTAAATGGTATGACAAAGACAGCAAAAGGTTTTCAAACCACAGAACAGTCTCAGCTGAAGTGTGACTATGCACACCTGTCAACACTACCTGTAGTTTTATCACTTCTTGGGGACCAAAGAGTGCTTTTCCTGTTTCTGGTCCAGCAGCTTAGAACTTCACCTTGTATAACTATAAGGCATCAAGGGAAAGGTTTTAAAAATACTTTATACAAAATCTGCCAGAATAACTAAGTGATATAACACCGAGAAAGAAGGGTCCCCAGGGTATAGAGCTTATGGTCAGGAGATAAATAGAAAAATCTTTCCAACTTTGGAAAGCAGGAAAAGTTGGAAGAAACAGTGTTGAGAAAGAAAGAGAAGGAAGGAGGAGAAGCTAAAGAAAAGGGGACAAGGGACTGATAAAAACAGTTTGATTCCAGGATATGCCACGGTAACTGAAGCTACTTTGCATGTTGATGTTGCTATGCCATGCATTTTAGCCCATTCTATATTAATTACTTTGTTTCTTGCTTTAAACAAAATACATATATAAAAAAGACAACCATCGCTAAGGTTGTCGAATAAAATATTCCGGTTATTGTAAAAGTTTTGTTCTAAATGTTGCATCCAAAAGAATAATGAATTTTATACAGCTTGTTATACTTAGCAATGCAGTTTTACCTATGCCATATGTAATCCCATTTGGGCCCCGGGAGGGTAGGCAGGACGGGTTATCAGATGTGATGCTGAAAGAACTTAAATGACACTGTAGTAATCAAGGGAGTCTGACCTGAAAGTATACCTGAAGCTTTTTAGCTATATGTTCCACACTCTGACCAATACTCATGATTTACAAGATAGATTCAACTAAGGAAAGTACTATTTGTAAAACATTCTTTTGTATAATATTTGTTGCCCAAATTTATCTAAGTTAGATCTAAGCCATGAAAGAGGAAAAAAATCAAGCTAATTTGAACCTTTACTTACTGTGGACCTTTGTTTTCCCTCCTATACAAATTATCCCAATTTTACACAAATTGTTCTAAAGTTCAATTGTACTAAAGAAACGATCTTCACATAATCTCCAAACACCATTACCATTTAACTTATAAACAAAAAACATATATTTGAAAAGAGATTTAGATCCTCAGGATTTGATGAGAATAAAATTTGATGGGATTATAATATTTTCTATTCTTTCATTACTTTCTCATCTCTCTCTGTTTTTAAAAAAATTCTATCTTAATACAAGCATCAAGTTATAACTTCATTATGTTGCCTTATAGGAAAAATCTAATTATATTCCCCTGCAATTTCTCATAAATAAACATTATTTCTACATTTCTAATGTCCATTTGTGTACATGGCAAGTATTTTCTTACACAATTTACTGAACTGTTACTTTTGAGAATTATTACATGACTGGGAGTTCATGAAGCAACATCATTGTAATGGTGTAAAGCTGTATTAAGCAACAATGCTCAACATTTCTCTAACTCCAGCAAAATTAGAACGATTCTCAGAGTTGTGAGTATTTCACCTTTGCCCACACATGTATTTCTGCCTGACAAATAAAGCTCTCTATTTAGCTATAGTCCAAGAAAATTTTAAATTAGACTAAATTTTCTCTTAATTGATATCAATTTTCAAAGCGACTCCAATGTCCTCAAAGAACTATTTTCATGGAATTGAAAATGTAAATGGATAACTCTGAGAACATTATGCTTTTCACAGGAGATACATGGCATTTATTACTTGAGAAACACTTTTAAAGTTTTATTTTAGGTCAATGGCAGTATTTTAGGGTATAATGATGACATAAAACACATTGGAAATAGCTATTTATATGGCTAACTTCATATAGACCTCAATCACTGAAGGGATTTAGCCCCCCAAATTAGGAAGTCACTTACATTGACTCTGACCTCCCCTCATGAGAAGTCCAGGTGCTTCTTCTTGAACTTCAAGGGCTCGGGCAGCCCAGGCATTGCCCCAACACTGCTTAGAGCAGTGGTCAGTCTGGAAGTAAAGAAGCACAGTAGTATCCCAGAGTGAGTGTTTTAAACAAGGCCTGCAAGAGGCACTAATACTGCATCCATGTCTGGCCACATGCCATTTCAGACTACAACATTATCCCACCACAGCAAGTAATGGTGATGAAAACCTAGAATATTTATCCAAAGAATGTATCATAAGTGAGTTATAAACACATTTCTCCATATTGTCATTCATTTGGAAGTTAAGTCTTGATGGCGTGATAATATTACAACTCCATATTCAAATTAATTATGGGATACACAGAAAGTCAATTAATTTTATATATATGTATATTATATGAATTATATTGTTTATAAATAAGAACAAAACTTTAATATCATAAAATATGTAAACTTATTTTAATTAAATTAATTTCCAATTATAAAATATATTGATTTTTGTTTATTCTTCCACCTTTTTTTATTTTTTGAGGCAGGGTCTCGTTCTGTCACCCAGGCTGGCATGCAGTTGTGTGATCACCACTTACTCCAGCTTTGACCTCCCAGGATGAAGTGATCCACCTGCCTCAGCCTGCCAAGTAGTTGGGACTACAGGTGCATGCCAACACACCTGGCTAATTTTTTTTTTAATTTTTGTACAGCTGGAGGTCTTCCTATGTTCTCCAGGCTCATCTCGAACTCCTGGGCTCCACTGATTCTCCTACCTCGGCCTTCCGAATTGGTGGGATTACAGGTGTGAACCACTGTGCCTGGCCTATTCTTCCATCTTTTCGAAAAACATAATACATGCCTGAAACTAAAATTAGTCTAATACACATATATTCCATTATTACTGAATAAAGTACAGTATAATTTAATTAATACATAGTGCATAAGAATTAAAGTAACCAACTAGAAATACCACAGGGTTTTTTTCTGAACCACAGAAGAACTCTATTTACAGAGCAGTTTGACTAGTCCAGTTCAGGTATACTGGAGCTATGCCAGGGTCTTCACTTACTCTCCAATGTTTCAGGAAATACAAATGTGTGATTTTCTGGAGTCATCCACCGAAATCAGGCTTAGCTACACCTGATGCTCCTACTCCAATGGTTTTGGGGACCCTCACAAACTCGAAATAAAAAACACAAACTGGAGGAAATGAAAATGAAAGCATGATGGGAGAGGGGAGAAACCACTGTTTAAGAGGATACCAAGATGCTGTTTCAATTCCAAACAGCTCTATGACTTTACCAAGAGTTAGAGCAGTGATCTCTTTCCTCCTGAAACAGTGGCAAAAAAAAAAAAAAAACAGAAAATGATTTTATAATTGATATCATGGTAGAATCACCAGAAAAGCTTTTAAAAACTAGGAATATCCAGTACCACTCACAGAGATTCTGATTTAATGCATCTGGGATACAACCTAAATATTGGTATTTTTAAGACCTCCCCAAATAATTTTAATGTGCAGCAAGTGTTAAAACACCACAAATCTAAAATTCCGAATGATCTCAAAGCATTTTCCTTGACTCAGAGATTCTTAGCCTGTAAGCGTTCTATGATTTTGTACCTCCAAATTCTATGATGCTGTATCTTACGCTCATTCTATCACTCTTAAAAGCTAAGAAGTATCACATTATTTTTAAAAAGTATTTCAAATGATGGATCAAAAAGAGCATTACACAACTACCGAACTATAATAAATATAACCTTGACATTTTTTCCTTCAAATGGTATACTGTTATGTTACATGTATATTACTTATTATACTATTATGTATGTGTATATGTATGCTGGGATGGGTAATATACGTATCTAATAATCGTCCAACTAAAATTTCCATTTGTCTAAAAGTATATCTTCAAATAACACCACTATTTTATCAACTTAATAAGAAAAAGTAGCATCTTTGCACTGTAATTTTTTAAAGTTACACCAATGTTAAAAAAAATTTAATTACTCACTAGGTGGGCCTTAAACATTTGTTACATTTTGAGTTGTGCAAGGCTACAATTCTGTAATTCTCACATTTTGGATTCTAGGGAAGAAAATGAAAAGCAGTGATCAATGCCAAAATCTAAGAAATCCAAAAGAGTCATTTAAAGGACAACAGAATTAGGAAACAAATACACCTAATCTTAACTAAAATGTGCTTGTAGATGACTCACGCTTTTAGGTCAACAACTGTGAGACCGAATACTGCACATGTAAGATGTAAATCCTATAAATATACAGAAGCACAATCCCATGTAAAGTCAAATGTCAACAATAAATAAAAATAAGATAAATAAAACACAAAAATATAAATAGATGTTATAAGTACAAATATAATATGACATAAGATATGTCATTCACTAGCAATGTTTAAGTTTACTACTAATAAAAGTTATACCTAATACCTATTAAATACTAAGAGTCATAGCATACTAGTGTTATTTCCATTTTATATCCATGGAAGAAGGCTGAGAGAATTTTAGTAACTTCCCCAAAATCTCACATCTGGAAATACCATAACCAGAATTCAAACCTAAGGCAGATTTGACTCCAGAGATTCTTACCCTGTACGTGTTCTAGAACAGTACAAGAGTAACGGAGAAATCACTTTTCAGGCTGTCCTTTATCATAACATGCTAGTCAAACACTAGAAGCAAGGCCACTTTATTAACTTCATAAAAGACATCCAAAGAATCTGTAGAACGTTCATGAACCTTTTCTAAGATGTTATCTTTATTTCCGTACTTTCAAAGGAAGACATTCATCATAAAATGTCATGCATTTATGTACTTGTGAATTGAAAACAATGAAAATTTCAGCCATAAAAATTATATAATATATAAATTTACAATAAACTCTAATGCATTAAACTACAAGAAGCACAAAAAATATCCTCAACATTACCAGAATAAAAATTAACAAAAAAAGGTGGGGGTGGGCATGAGAAGATATCATCATGAAAGTAAGAGCTCCAATAATCCTGTAAAATGCCTTTCTTTCATCATTAATAATACTATTATTTCATCAAAAATACGTGATTTTCCTGGCATTCATGCAAAAATTCTTGGGCAAATGCTCAAATTTGAATGTACAGACAAGCAGCAGAACCAGTTCTCTGAAGATTATTTGGTACTAGGTCCTACTCTGCCAATGATTTAATCTTATTCTCCCTGAGCATCACTTTCCTTAATTACAAAAATGAGAGTGTTAACCTATATTGCTGATTTTTTTTCCATATAATGTTTTTAGAAAGTTTTCAATCATGCAGCAAAGTTGAAAGAATCATACAATAAGCACCCCTACATATCTTTACCTACTTTCTACCATTAATATGTTACCATACTTGCTTCATTGTGTATCCATCCTATACCTATCCATCAATGCACCTTATTTTTGGTTCACTTCGAAGTAATTCACATTGATATACATTTCCCCCTAAATATTTCAGCATGCCATAATTTTTCAGTAATTGTTTCATCTTTTTACATAAAATGTATAAATCGTAAGTGCTTATTAAAACAATTAGTTTTAATAAATGCATGTACCCAATGCCTATCAAAATATAAAATATTAGTGTATTGTAAAATTTGTTTTCTAAGTAACAGAGGCCAAGATATAAAACAGGCATAAGCAAAATGGCTTTATCAGAAATAAATAAGAGTAAAGATCTTCACCCTCAGTGGGTCCCTCTACCTGTCTCAGGGGTTCCAAGAGCTCACAGTTCTTCAAAAGAGTGAAAATTATCTGATCACATGCTCTCAAAGATCCCTTCCAGCTCTCTATGTCAATGCCTCTGACCACAGATGAAAGTAATTAAACCACTCTGCCTTTCGGCAAACGTGAAACAAGGACAGCTTCTCAAAGCTTGCAAGTTTCACTGCTAAGTTATAATTGGTTTAATTATTTGTTTATTATGCTTAGGGCAATCCTGGGTTTGCATCATGGATAGTCATCTTTTTTTAAATGATTTTGAATGGCAATTAATATTTTTCTATACCAGGGCCAAGCTCTAGTCACAAACTAGAATGAGCTTTCATACATTATGGCCAGCTACCAAATACAATACTACTATGGGTAGGTATTTACAGTGAAGAGTAGAGTTTTCTACACATAGAGGAATTACAATTCCTGCTGAGATCAATCAGTCTTGGGAGCATGCATGCTCTCTCTGTCTCTCTGACCTCAATATAAGCTGTACCCTTTAAGTAAACAAAGCCCCTCCAGGAAAATATGAGAGGCTAGCCCTGCTCCTCTCTCCCGTGTAATTGTAGACAAGTCTCCCAGGCCTCAGTTTTCTAGTTGCTAACACTGAGGGAGGGGTGACTAAATAATCCTCGGCATTAATAACTTCAGTCATATGAACAGTGAACACAAACTTCACTTCAGAAAAGCCAGCTTCCTGCAGGCAATAAAGTACCTGGAAAAGAAAGCTATAAACCTGTAATTCATCAGATCACTCAATCATCATAAACATTCAGGCCTAACCACAGATTTGACTCAGACTGCAGGAAGACTTAATCCTGTTCTCAGTATTTATATGGACCTTTTTGAATAGCTGATCCTTGTTTCTCCGATACATAACTTTCTTTTTTTTTCTCAGACCATCTTCCTTAAAAAATATTCCAGTTTGAGTTACTAGTTTTTAACGCATTTTCTAGAACATCAAAAAGTTCAATATTACTTATAGTACATCTCTATGAAACAGGGCCCAATTAATAATGAGCTCTCCTCTGTATTTGTTATTTATGTTTTGGTAAGTCTATTGATCACCAATATTGCCTATGATAAAGTTAATATAAAAAATACACTCCAAGGGTAACTCAAGTATAATTAGTAGACTGGGGAGACAATTCTGGTGACAAGAGTTTGAACCATGAGCATAGTCATTGCTCAGGACTGTGGGCAGACAGTTCTCCATGGATCTCTTGAGTTTCTGCACATCTTGTCAGAAGAAGTACTGATCTGATGTCCTTTGTTCTAGATTATCTTTTTAAACATTTTTGTATAGAGAACAACCTAGCCAGATACAGCACAGGGCAGATTTGTTTGCTGATCAGTGTAACATCTCTCTCTGGGGAAAAGCTTGAACAGATTTGCTTGCAGCCTGTTATAAAAGAGTTCCCTAAGTTCAGGGTCCGCAGACGTGACAAGGGTCCTCTGCATTCACAGTATCCACCTTCCCATTCCATGTCACCCCAAGGGACTTAGGTTGCAAGAGGAACTCAATACAAAAATGAATTTCAGACCATTTGCTATGCCAGACGTAATAAATGTCTTTATCTCTGAAAAAAGAGCTACAGTGAGCATCTATGAAATTGCAGCAGCCTAACAAGTTAAATGTCACAGTTCTTCACGAGGACATTGTCATTATCTGTGATTGTTATCTGGGTGCAATCTCTGTTCATCTGAGGAATCACTCAGTCTTTCAGGTAACACTGACAGGTTTACACATCATGCCTCACATAAATTTCCTGACAGACAAATTCCAGTTCATAGAATCAAAAAATTATTAATGTTTATTTAGAAAACAAATTCTGCAGTTAAAATAACATAAGTTCAAGACTTCTTTAGATCTATATAAATATAACATTTCAGTAAAGGCTATTGTTTTCTTGTGTAGCAATATGCAAACAAACTCTATGAATATTTTTCACATGGTAATAGAACAAAAGCCAAACAGGAAATACTATCTCATGAAGGTAATGATTGTAAAAAAATAAGTAAGCGCTCCTGAAAAGAGTTTAAACATCATTTCTTGATGGTGCTAGAAGCAACCAAAGAAAGTGAAGAATGAGAGGATTATAGAGATTTACCACCCTGACTTCTCTTTTTTTCTTTATTTTTTTTTTTTTGGAGACAGGTTCTCACTCTGTCACCCAGGCTGGAGTGCAGGGGCCATCATGGCTCACTACAGCCTAGACCTCTCTGGCTCAAGACATCCTCTCACCTCAGCCTCCTGGGTAGCTGGGACTACAGACACACACCAACATGCCTGGGTAATTTGTTGTATTTTTTGTAGAGATAGGGTTTCACCATGTTGCCAAGGCTGCTTGGCTGCGAACCCCTAGTCTTAAGCAGTCCACCTGTGTTAGCCTTTCAAAGTGCTGGGATTATAGGTGTAAGCCACTGTGCCCAGCCTACATTGCCTTCTTGTAGTACCTAAACTTCCACAGGGGATGCTATAAATAATTATAAACTAAAATATAACTGTTTTTCATAGTGCCTTAGTTTAAATGGCTATTATGAGACAGCCGTTAAATGGCATGGCTGCAAATTAAAAGCAAGATGCAGAATGCAAAGGCTCAGTGATTCAGGATTCTGTTTCAGAACACAGTTATTTGCATATTTTCAACTAGATTTTCATACACCTAAAAAGGATCAGCTTTGCCCTGAATTTCTCAGGTGAGTTAGCTACATATCATTTATTTGCTTTGAGCAGTTCTTTCTAATCAAGCCATATTTCAAAAAAGTAACCTATATCTGCTGTCTCTGAGAAACAGTATGAGATACCAAACAAAAACAATCATCTCCAGAAAAGCTTTCTCTCAGAATAAAAACAGACAGCATTCAGCAACAAGAGGATATAAACTATGTTTCTTTCTAGAACCTATTAAGATTCCTAGAATTTCAGAGATATGTATTAAAAATTCATTAGCATAAATAATTTCATTTTCACAGAAGACTTTAATCATAACAAACTTATCATGTACTAAGGGAGTTTCCTTAGTGTTTTTTTAAGTCAATGATCTGGACTTGTTATTTAAATAAGGAAAGTATCCATTGGGAAATTGACTGAAATCTCTTATTTCAAAGACTGCTTGGAATAAACATGTAATTACTTCATAGTTCATGTGGCATAGTGATGATTTTTTCAAATATGTGCTCATAAACCCCAATGCATAATTTAGGTATTTTATATTTGATTAAAGAAGAAAAATGAGAAAAAGAAAACTCAATCCAAAAGCTTTTTTTTTTTCATTCTGTGGTAAGATAAGCACCTCTATGGGAAATGTAATTTCAAATGTAATTTTCTATGATGTGCCTACACAACAGTAAGTATAAACAGATACATTTTTAAGGGATTAGAATGCAGTCTTGTTATAATTATCTCTCAATAAAAAAAGTTTCTAATCAAGATACCCTGATAGAATGATACCTGAGTCCCTAACTTCTCCCATTCTGTTGAACAACTATGGAAAGGGGAAGAAATCTACTTGGCAGACTGCTTCCAGTAAAACTATCACATGGGCAGGGAATCTAATCAGACTGTGCATGAAAGCGCTCTTTTCAATATAGATTTCCAGATCCCAATCCAAGCAACTGGCTTTGCACTTCTGATCTGTACTTCAGAGTCTTTAATTTTAAGAAATTTCTCCAGGTGCTTCTAACACTCTGGCAGGTTTGAGAGCCATTCACGTGGGTCACAGACGCTGGGTAGGAAACCAGAACAGTAAGCAAACAAAATCAAGTTTTAGAATGAGAAGTAGGAAGCAACAAAGGAGTGGATCAGATCTGAGAGGGCTCCATGGCTGATAATGAAGACAGAAATGGAGGTCAAACACTCAAGCTGGACATCTTCATAAGACAGTGTGTTAAGACCAAAACCACAATCAGGAAACTAGGTGAATGGACCCCTTGATTGTTAAACATGGCAACAGTGCTTCCAACAGAAAGTCTATTGTCTTATTTTCTAGATCCAGGGACAATACCATGTTTAAGAACACCATTGACTTAATTTTTTCTGTAGCACGAAGAAACACTGTCACATTAAACAGACCCATTAGCTATAAGACATTCAGGTTTCAGAAACATTCAATTTGGGGCAATGCATTTTATGAGTGAAATACATGAAAGTGGGGTTATATCAAGATGAGGAACAGGAAGAACACTGAGCAGTTTTAACTTATGAAGTTAACTTGAAAATTAAAAAGAGGCGGTTCAGAAATAAGGGCACTTGACAAAAATTGAGCAGATTCTGGTGTCCCTCTTTGCAAACCAAAATAAATCATGCTTTCCTATATCAAGGAAGGTGTTTACCACCCCCACCCCCACAAAGATTGAGAGAACAGATGTATTTAGTGATTATGATTTTAGGCTTAGACTATTCTCAACAGCAAAGGCATGAATCAACCTAAGTGTTCCTTAACTGATTGGATAAGGAAAATGTGGTATATACACACAATGAAATCACTTCATTTGCAGCAACATGGATCGAACTGGAGGTCATTATGTTAAGTATAATGAGTCCAGCACAGAAAAACAGATATTGCGTGTACTCACTCACATGTGGCAGCTAAAAAAAAAAAAAGGCTGATCTTATGGAGGTAGAGAGTAAAATAATTATCAAGGACTGGAAAGAATGTGGGTGTTGGAGGGATGAATAGAGGTTGGTTAGTGGGTAACAAAGTACAGTTAGAGAGAGGGAATAAGTTCTAGTGTTTGATGGTAGAGTAGGATGACTACAGATAACAATAACAAATTATATTTCTCAAAATAGCTAGAAATAAGGACTTAAAATGCTCTCCATACATAGAAATAACAAATACTCCAGGTGATGGATATCCTAAATGCCTTGATTTAATCATTACACATTCTATTCACGTTACAAAATATCACATGTGCCCCACAAGTACGTACTAATATTATGTATATATCAATAAAAAAAAAGATTTTAAGCATACGACTCAGGCTTGAGTTTCATCACTTAGCAGCTACACAATCATGGGCCTGTTACTTAATCTTGGTAAGCTCCAGTGTTCTCATGTGTAAAACTGGATAATGGGCTATAATAACATTAACTAAGTCAAGTGATGGGCATAGTTATTTGAAGTAATGCATTTGTTTTATTAAATTACTTAGTACTAGTGCAAATTCCAATTTTAGCCTTACGGTGTTATCCGAGCATTTCAGTTAACTGATTTTCATGAACACATCAGTGCAAAGATTGTCTTCTATATACTAGTTACAGAAGGGTCCCGCATCTTGAAATGTGTGGCTCTACATAGTACTATAGGATGCCAGATTTGGAAGTGGACTTAGGGACTCTTGAAAACGCCCTAACTTTTTAACAGAAGAAACTAAGACTTAGAAATCAAATGGATATAAGCCACATTTTTCTACTGGAGTCTAGAAATTGCTTAATTGAATTTTGTCTTATAGTAGTTCCCATTTTCAATTTTTGATGAAACTAAAAAAAGCAGCACATACTCATTACAAATAATTCAAATAATAATGAAGAGGAAAGTAACAAAATCTCCATTTGTTGCCCCCTCTAAGCCCATCTGCTCCCAAGAAGTTACTCCTGGATCTAGGCGTCCTCCCAGACCTTTTTAATGAGCTTACAAATTCTTCCTGTGAGAAAGTCATGTTCTCAGCAACACACTAAGCCTTAAGGAACTGGTTTCCAGGCTTTCCGAAAGTGAAACAGCCAGGACTGGCATCCAAGTTTCCTGATTCTCAGCTAGTGCTTTTCACCACACCGTGATTCCTCCTGTCCTTGTAGATCATGCTTCTGTTTGGGTTCCAAGTGTTCTTTTATTTTCCTTAATGGAAGCTCCTTTTCTCTGGTTTGTCTGGCTTCTGTTTCCTGCTTATAAAATATACCACTCTAGAAATTTGTCAAGATCTTTGTCAGCGGGTATTAGGGGGAAAACTGTGCTACTATTACTTGCAAAACTACATGTAACCCTCTTACCTCTAGTCTCAGTCTCTTTATGTTAAAAGTGAGGATAATGATCCCTGTTACATACTTCTCACTCTGTTATTATGAGAACTAAATAACTGCTTAATCCAATAAGTAAAAATGTTTGATCACTATAGTGGTTTATTATGGACTTTTCTTGAACAATTCAATGCCTATCATACCACAAGGCCCACAGCATAGTCTATAGAAAAAAACTCACTAGGTTGCTTTGAAGTTATGTTTCAACAAACCCTTATAGCTTTTCCCACTTTCAGGGGCCTCACTTCAGCTCATTCTAAAGCAACTGCATTAATATTAGGCTCCTTCTTGGTTCCTCCCCATCTCCAAGGACTCAAAACACTGAAATGTCCCAGAATTAAGTCCTTAGAACAATTTTTTTTTTCATCTACAATCACTCCCCTAGTGATGCCACCCAGTCTTACCACTACGAATATCACCTCCATTCTGACAGCTTCTAAATTCGCGTCTCCAGCCTAGACTTTTCCCTGAACTTGCAACCTGTGTCCACCTGCCTACTTGAACTTACCATTTGAATGTTTAGTTGGCATCTCAACTCTACATGTCTAACTTAACCCTGGCCTCTTCATTTCTCAGTTGTTTCCCATCTCATTCAACCATAATTTCAGTTACTCAAGTTTTAAATGTTGGAGCAATTCTTTTAATTTTTCTCTTTTTTTCTTTTTTTGAGACAGAATCTGGCTCTGTCACGCAGGATGGAGTGCAGTGGTGCGATCTCTGCTCACTGCAACCTCTGCCTTCCAGGTTCAAGTGTTTATTCTGCCTCAGCCTCCGAAGTAGCTGGGATTATAGGGATGTGCCACCACGCCTGGCTAGATTTTGTATTTTTAGTAGAGATGGGATTTCACCATGTTGGACAGGTTGTTCTCAAACTCCTGACCTCAACTGATCTGCCCACCTCAGCCTCCCAAAGTGCTGGATTACAGGTGTGAGCCACTCTTGATTCCTCTTCTTAAAATCCTACATTCAGTTCAGCAACATATCCAGTGGGCTCTGGCTTCAGAATACATCCAGAATCCACACACTTCCCTCCAACTCCATAACTAACCCTTCGGCCCATGCCACAATCATGCCTGGCCTGGATTATCACTGCAAGGGTCTACTCACAGTCTCTCCTCCCTCAGTGCTTGACCTGCCCCTCCCCACCGCAGGTATTTTCTCAGGCACTTAAAAAGCTAAGAATCGAGTCCCTCTCTGCCTCTGAATCTCCAACCTCCTTTACCTGAATTCCATGCAGACTGATGTTAGTTCAGTGCTTTCCGCTCTTCCTTTTTTTGTTTTTATTTTGTTTTGTTTTGTTTTTTGAGACAGGGTCTCACTCTGTCACCCAGGCTGGAGTGTAGCACGTTTATGACTAACTACAGCCTTCCACTCTCAGGCTTATGTGATCCTCCCACCTCAGTTTCCTGAGTAGCTGGGACTACAGACACATGTCACCACACCTGGATAATTTTTAGTAGAAATGGGGTTTCTGCCATGGTTGCTCAGGCTAGTCTTGAACTCCTGAGCTTAAGTGATCCTACCACCTTGGCCTCCCAAAGTGCTGGGATTACAGGCATGAGACACCGTGCCTGACCCATCCTTCTATTTCAGGGGTGCTACAATGCCAAATTTAGATGATTTGGAGTTGGAAGATCTGGGTATAAGTAGCACCTCCACCACTTACCAGCTGTGTAAGAAAGTCATTTAACCCTTCTAAATCTCAAATTATTTTTAAAAAGAGACCAACAGCTACTACTTATTCTATCAAGTTGCTGTAAAATCAAATTACATATTTGAAATTGCTTTGAAAAACATCAAGTGCCAGAGAAATATTTAGTATTCATTGTAATCTCATCCTTCTTATCTACTCAAAATTCAGCTCACACCTCTTGGGGAGTACTTCCAAGGTGAACTAGTAAAGAGTATCTCTTCCTTTACAAGCCTGTAGCACTGTTTGTTGGAAACATTTGTTATACTTATATCAACTGATATAATTGAACCTGTATTTCAATATTGTAACGCTGCTTATCAGAAGTTTACAAAAGTGTCTTACATTAAATTGATCTTATTCTAGATTTTTATTACACTAATTTGTATACTAATTGTATTACTCCTGACCAGACATAATTTCTTTGCAGGACAAGATGACTTCTACAAATTACCCTTTTAATTCCCCACATATGTATGCCACACATACTTGGTAAAAGAAAATACACATATTTTTATAGCCAATGTGGCTATTTTGATTCAATGTATCATGAGCAAAATCATGCTTCTTATATTGAAAGAAATGTCTATCGTGGCCTTAAAAGAGAAAAAAAAATTATGGCTTGTGTCCAACGACAGTTAACAAAAACTTTATTATGACATACTCTTAAATATTAGTACATGCCAAACTGGGGTCACAAGTGTAATCTTCATGAGGACAAACACGAACTGCATGTTCTTAATTTTTAAACTTTCTTGAGACCATAATATATGTGTGTCAAAAACGCAAACTGAAGTTGTTTCAAGAAAAATAAGCAAGCTGTCAGGATCTCTTGAGCCTGTTTCGTTTCACATGTTTTAGTTGCAAACAATTACTGAAGTAAATGTTTACTGATTTCTCTATTACAATGATACAGAAAATATAAAACAGGTTTAAAGAAAACTCAAGCTTATGAAACTAAAATTTTGGAAATGATTCTGATTGCTTAGTGGAACAGTTCCTTGGATATAACACAAAAAAAAGAAACAAAAAAAAAAAAAAAAAAATAAGAGAAATCAGCTGACAAAATGATCTGTTTTCGACTATCCTATAAAATCACTATACTAAGATACAGGACTAATTCAAAGAGACAACTTACTAAGAGGGAATAAAACCAAATTTTTAACAAATTGACTACTCACAATTCTTTCATGGATGAGCCCGAAAAACTGCAATACTGTAATTAATCTAAAACTAATTAAATATATGTTATCTTCTTTCTTATAATTTAAATAATTCCAAGATTTTCACCTAAATTTGTTGGTTGTATATTATAATTTCACCATTTATCAAAATAGTTTGTATTTCCTCTATTCCTCCAAATGGAACAGCAGTATGAGAAGTTATTAAAAGCCCAGGCTTGGAGTCAAGCCACCTTTGTTCAATTCCTAGCCCTTGTGTTTCTTAAGTTTGTGAAAGGGAAGATTAACCTCTTTGTGTCTCAGTTTCCTCATGTGTTAAATTGTTATTCTACCTTATAAGGTTACTATGAGTATTTGAACTAATATTTTTTACTTAATATACGACAACAACATGGCACATAGTACATACTATGTGTTCACTATTATTAATTTTAATTAACTATAGAAGTTAACACTAATTTTCTTAAAGGGCCAAAAAATAAATATTTTAGGCTTTCTAGAGGCTCACACTATCTATAATGGCTGCAACCAATCAAATATGCTTGTAGTGTAAAAGTAGCCATAGACAATACAAAAAAGAATCAGCACAGCTATGTTTCAATAAAACTTTTTTAAATGAAACTTTCATTTGCAAAAACAGGCATCGGGCCTTAGTCTGCTGACTCCTGAATTATAATGCATGCAAAACTGCTCCTATCCTAGAAATGAACTATGGCATTATGACTCTCAAAAGGCAAGCAGAATTGTTCCTAAAATGTAATGACAGTATCTGCCTCACCAGACATTTATGGGATGTCTCACCGGTGAAGAACTGGGAAATGAGTCAGAAAATATTCAATGATGCTTTTCAAAAGTAGATTAGGAATCCTAATGTTTGTTTTAACACACACAGACACTTTTTCTTCACTTCAACCCCTAATCCTGACCATTTCCTACATTACCACTCTTAATTGTTCTATGCTCACTTCAAAATTGCATGTGATGTTAATGTTAGCCAAATTTCATCCTATAAAAGTAGGAATATGTGTAATTCCAGGGACGAGGTGCAAGCAGGTTATGCCAGTAAACAGGAAGACAACAGGAAAAGAAGATGAGGTAAATAAGGCCCAGGAGGTAAGATCTAAACAGGAGTCAACAGAAGGTCCCAGTAACTAGGAAGAATTTAGTACACAAAATCGTTTGTGAATCAGGACATTATAACACAGGGCTAAAGGAAAGTTTAATATGAGTTTAATGTGATGAGGGAAATATTTAAATTTGTGTTCAATTAAAATCCAATGTAAGTTGAATTTCGATCTTAACAGCTTTATTGAATAAAATCAACATAAAGTGATCTGCATTCTAAAGTGTACATTTTGTTCACTTATTCACCTATGGATGGACATTTTGGTTGTTTCCAGTTTGGGACTATTAGGTCTAAAATTACTGTGAATGTTCACATAAAGGTTTGTAAGGACATATGCTTTCATTTCTCCTTGGTAGATGTATGTGAATGGGATAGCTGGATCACATAGCAGGTATAAGTTTAAATTTTTTAGGAATTACCAAATAGTTTTCCAAAATTGAATTGTTTTACATTTCCACAGCATTGTATGAGCACGGCCATTGCTTCACCAACACTTGGTTTTTATTATCAGGCATTTTGAGGGGTACTGATCAAGTATTTTGTAAATTGCCCTTCATTTGCCTGATGATCTATTTAAGACATTCTAATAGGTTAAAGAAGTATCTCACTCTGGCTTTAATTTGCATTTTCCTCATGGCTGATGTTAAGCTTATTTCCAAGTGCTTATTTGCCATCCATCTTCCTTTTTGATGAAGTGTATTTGGTAAAGCATTTAAATACATTGATTATTTTTTATTAGGTTATTAGCTTTCTTATTAAGTTTTGAGAATGCTTTTTAGTTTGCAGATACAAGTCTTCATAACAGATGTGAAATGAAAAGATTTTCTCTAAATCCATAGCTTATATTTTCATTTATTAAAACAATTTGTGAAATTAGAAAATATGTGTTATTACACAGGATCTTAAAAAGCATGGTGATTTTATGAATTAAGAAGTAATTAATTTGGTGATAGATAAATCTACATATCAGAAAATATTCTACAAATTATAGTTTATCATAGAAATATCTGAGGGTTCAAATTGTTTGAATTTTCATTCTGTCTCCTCTAATTCCTTCTTCTTCCCTGCATGCTTATAGGGGGTACACATTTTGGGCAAAATATCCTAGCCATCATATTGATAAAATTTGTCAACATCACCTTCACAGAACTAAGAACAAATGTCAAGAGAGCTCATGTAATACCAAGACTGAATTAATCAAACAAAGAGGGACAGAAACCAAATTAGAAACTAAGAGACCTGCAGGAATGGATGAATAAGAAAACATGGCATTTTTCCAGGAATCATGAGGTAATAATCTTATTAGACTTTTGAGCAAGTGGTTGGCTGAGTAATCAATATAACACTGTATTCATAGGCAAGTTCTTCCAAAACTTCTAGGAAAAGTTTCATGGATTTTAACCATTCTAGACTCAAGAGCATAAAGATTGAAGGAAAACTCAACTATAACATTAATACAGACTTTTTTTAAAAAAAAAGATGCCATATAAAAAGAAATATCATAAAATAATGGAAGATGCATGCAAAATTCTAATATATTATCAAGAAGAAATTAGTGTTTGTTAAACATGTAACATAAAAAGACCAAATGAGATCTTTTTCCTGAAATGTAATACTGGTAAATGTATTTCATTTGTTTTTATACCAAAAAAAAACCTATATATATTTTATGTATACCCCCTGATGAATTTGGAGGTAAGCATCCACCCAAGAAACCTATACCATAGATTACATCACAATATGTGCCATAAACCTCTTGTCATCACCAAAAGTGTCTTTCAGCCCTATTATTTATTATTATTATTATTATTATTATTTGTGTGTGTGTGATAAGAACTTGAGATCTACCCTTGGCCGGGTGAAGTGGCTCACGCCTGTAATCCCAGCACTTTGAGAGGCCAAGGCAGGCAGCTCACAAGATCAGGAGTCAAGACCAGCCTGACCAATATGGTGAAACCCTGTCTCTACTAAAAACACAAAAAATAGCTGGGTGTGGTGGCAATCACTTTAATTCTAATCACAGCTACTCAGGAGGCTGAGGCAGGAGAATCACTTGAACCCAAGAGGCAGAGGTTTCAGTGAGCCAAGATCACACCATTGCACTCCAGCCTGGGCAAGAGAGTGAGACTCCATCTCAAAAAAAAAAAAAAAAAAAAATCTGCCCCCTTAGAAAAACTTCTAGTATACAACACAGTCTGGTCACTTTCTTTGTCTTTTTGTTGTTGTTGTTGTTTTGTTTTTCTGAGGCAGAGACTTGCTCTGTTGTCCAGGCTAGGGTACAGCGGCATGATCTGGGCTCACTGCAACCTCTGCCTCCCAGGTTCTAGCAATTCTCCTGCCTCAGCCTCCCGAGTAGCTGGGAACACAGGCATCCACTACCACATCTGGCTAATATTTGTTTTTATAGTAGAGACAGGATTTCACCATGTTGGCCAGGCTGGTCTTGAACTCCTAATCTCAAATGATCCACCTGCCTCGGCCTCCCAAATTGCTGAGATTACAGGCTTGAGCCACCACGTCCCACCTATTGTCACTTTCTTGAAAGTATCTTTTGAAGAGCAGAACTTATTAATTTTGGTAAAGTATAATTTTTCAATTATCTTACACACAGTGGTGTTGGTATCTTAAATCTTTGTCCAACTAGAAGTCATAAACATTTTCTTCAATATTTTCATAAACAGGTTTTAGAACTTTAGGCTTTACATCTAAGTCTTTGAATCATTTTGAATTAATATTTTATATAGCACAATATATGTATCAACATTTTGGGGGAAGGTTTTCCACTTAGATATCCAATTATTCCAGCCCCATTTGTTGAAAAGACTATACCTGGCGTGTGGCTGGCAAGATGGTCGAAAAAGAACAGCTCCAGTCTGCAACTCCCAGGGAGATCAACACAGAAGGTGGTGATTTCTGCATTTCCAACTGAGGTACCCGCCTCATCACATCCATACTGGTTAGACAGTGTGGGTGCAACCCACAGAGGGTGAGCAGAAGCAGGGTGGGAAGCACAAGGGGTTGGGGAACTCCCTCCCTTAGCCAAGGGAAGCTCTGAGGGACCATGCCTTAAGAAAAGGTGCATTCTGGCTCAGATACTATGCTTTTCCCATGGTCTTCACAACCTGCAGATCAGGAGATTCCCTCAGATGCCTATACCACCAGGGCCCTGGATTTCAAGCATTAAACTGGGCAGCCATTTGATCAGACACTGAGGGGTTTCTTCATACTCCAGTGGGGCTTGGAACGCCATTTAGACAGGATTGTTCACTCCCCTGGAAAGGGGGCTGAAGCCAGGGAGCCAAGTGGTCTAGCTCAGCAGATCCCACTCCCATGGAGCCCAGGAAGCTAAGATCTACTGGCTTGAAATACTCTCTGCCAGTACAGCAGTCTGAAGTTGACCTGGGACACTGGAGCTTCATGGGGGGAGGCGCATCCTCCATTACTGAGTCTTGAGTAAGCGGGTTTCCCCTCACAATATATACAAAACCATGGAAAGTTCAAACTGGGTGGAACCCACTGCAGCTCGGCAAAGCCACTGTAGTCAGACTGCTTCTCTAGATACCTCCTTTCTGGGCAGGGCATCTCTGAAAGAAAGGCAGCAGCCCCAGTCAGGGGCTTATAGATAAAACTCCCATCTCCCTGGGACAGAGCAGCTGGGGGAAGGGGTAGCTGTGGGCACATCTTCAGCAGACTTAAATGTTCCTGCCTGCTGGCTCTGAAGAGAGCAGCAGATCTCCCAGCACAGCACTAAAGCTCTGCTAAGGAACAGACTGCCTCCTCAAGTGGGTCCTTCACCCCCATGCCTCCTCACTGGGAGATACCTATCAGCAGGAGTCAACAGACAACTCATACAAGAGAGCTCCAGCTGTCATCTGGTGGATGCCCCTGTGGGATGACACTTCCAGAGGAAGGAACAGGCAGCAGTCTTTGCTGTTCTGCAGCCTCCACTGGTGATGTCCAGGCAAACAGGGTCTGGAGTGGACCTCCAGCAAACTCCAGCAGACTTGCAGCAGAGGAGCCTGACAGTTGGAAAACTAACACAGAGAAAGAAATAGCATCAACATCAACAAAACAGAGGTCCACTAAAAATCCCCATCCAAAGGTCCCCAACATCAAAGACCAAAGGTAGATAAACCCATGAAGATGAGGAAATACCAGTAAATACCAGATGAGTAAAAATGCTGAAAATTCCAAAAACCAGAATGCCTCTTCTCCTCCAAGGGATCACAACTCCTTACTAGCAAGGAAACAAAACTGGGCAGAGAATGAGTTTGACAAATTGACAGAAAGCTTCAGAAGGTGGGCAATAACAAACTCCTCCAAGCTAAAGGAACATGTTCTAACCCAATACAAATAAGCTAAGAACATTGAAAAAAGGTTAGAGGAATTGCTAAATAGAATAACCAGTTTAGAGAAGAACATAAATGACCTGATGGAGCTGAAAAACACAGCACAAGAGCTTTGGGAAACATACACACTTATCAATAGCTGAATTGATCAAGCAGAAGAAAGGATATCAGAGATTGAAGATCAACTTAATGAAATAAAGTGTGAAAACAAGATTAGGGAAAAAAGAATGAAAAGGAACAAACAAATCCCCAAGAAATACGGGACTATGTGAAAAGACCAAACCTATGTTTGATTGGTGTACCTGAAAGCGAAGAGGAGAATGAAACTAAGTTGGAAAACACTCTTAAGGATATTATCCAGGAGAACTTCCGCAACCTAGCAAGGCAGGCCAATATTCAAATTCAGAAAATAAAGATAATTCTCGAAAAGAACAACCCCAAGACACATAATAGTCATATTCACCAAGGTTGAAATGAAGGAAAAAATGTTAATGGCAGCCAGAGAGAAAGGTAGGGTTACACACAAAGGTAAGCCCATCAGACTAACAGTGGATCTCTCCGCAGAAATCCTATAAGCCAGAAGAGAGTTGGGGCCAATATTCAACATTGTTAAAGAAAGGAATTTTCAACCCAGAATTTCATATCCAGCCAAACTAAGCTTCATAAGCAAAGGAGGAATATAATCCTTTACAGACAAGCAAATGCTGAGAGATTTTTGTCACCACCAGACCTATCTTACAGGAACTCCTGAAGGAAGCACTAAATAT
The DNA here is from genome assembly GCF_009761245.1 of Sapajus apella. NCBI lineage: Eukaryota > Metazoa > Chordata > Mammalia > Primates > Cebidae > Sapajus > Sapajus apella. The sequence continues at coordinate 673,999 of NW_022437117.1, forward strand.
GGAAAGGAAAAACTGGTACCAGTCACTGCAAAAACATACCAAATTATAAAGGCCATCGACACAATTAAGAAACTAACAGAGGAAAAAACCAGCTAGCGTCATAATGGCAGGATCAAATTCACACATAACAATATTAACCTTAAATATAAACAAGCTAACTACCCCAATTAAAAGACACAGACTGGCAAATTGGATAGAGTCAAGATCCATCCGTATGCTATATTCAGGAGACCCATCTCATGTGCAAAGACACACATAGGCTCAAAATAAAGGGATGGAAGAATATTTATCAAGCAAATGGAAAACAAAAAAAAAGCAAGGGTTGCAATCCTAGTCTCTGATAAAACAGACTTTAAACCAACAAAGATCAAAACAGCCAAAGAAGGGCATTACATAATGGTAAAGATATCAATGCAACAAAAAGAGCTAACTATCCTAAATATATATGCACCGAATACAGGAGAACCCAGATTCATAAAGCAAGTTCTTAGACACCTACAGAGAGACTTAGACTTCCACACAATAATAATGAGAGACTTTAATACCTCTCTGTCAATATTAGACAGAAAGTTAACAAGAATATTCAGGACTTGAACTCAGCTCTGGACTAAGTGGATCTAATAGACAGCTACAGAACTCTCCACCCAAGATCAACAGAATATACATTCTTCTCAGCATCACATCACACTTATTCTAAAATTGACAACATAATTGGAAGTAAAACACTCTTCAGCAAATGCAAAGAATGGAAATCGTAACAAGCAGTCTCTCAGACTGCAGTGCAAATTAGAATTTAGGATTAAGAAACTCACTCAAAACCACACAACTACATGGAAACTGAATAACCTGCTCCTGAATGACTACTGGATTAAGGCAGCAATAAATAAGTTCTTTGAAACCAATGCAAATCAAGACACAACATACTAGAATCTGTAGGACAAAGCTAAAGCAGTGTTTAGAGGTACATTTACAACACTAAATGTCCCCAGGAGAAAGCATGAAAGATCTAAAATCAACACCCTAACATCACAATTAAAGGAACTAGAGAAGCATGAGCAAATAAATTCAAAAGCTAGCAGAAGAAAATAAATAAGATCAGAGCAGAACTGAAGGAGATAGAGACAAAAAAATCCCTTCAAAAAAAAAAATGAATCCAGGAGCTGGTATTTTGAAAAGATTAATAAAATAGACCGCTAGCCAGACTAATAAAGAAAAAAAGAGAGAAAAATCAAATAGACACAATAAAAAATGATAAAGGGAAATCATCACTGATCTCATAGAAATACAAACTACCAACAGAGAACACTACAAACACCTCTACATGAATAAACTAGAAAATCTACAAGAAATTGATAAATTCCTGGACACATACACCCTCCAATACTAAACCAGGAAGAAGTCAAATCCCTGAATAGACCAATAGCAAGTTATGAAATTGAGGCAGTAATGAATAGCCACCAACCAAAAAAATGCCCAGTCCAGATGGATTCACAGCCAAATTCTACCAGAAGTACAAAGAGGAGCTAGTACCATTCCTTCTGAAATTATTCCAAACAATATAAAAAGAAGGACTCCTCTCTAACTTATTTCATGAGGCCAGTATCATCCTGATACCAAAACCTGGCAGAGACACACAGAAAAAAAGGAAATTTAAGGCCAATATCCCTGATGAATATCGATGTGAAAATCCTCAATAAAATACTGATGAACTGAATCCATCAGCACATCAGAAAGTTTATCCACCATGATCAATTCAGCTTCATCCCTGGGATGCAAGCCTGGTTCAACATACGCAAATCAGTAAATATAATCTGTCACATAAACAGAACCAATCACAAAAACCACACGATTATCTCAATAGATGCAGAAAAGGCCCTTCAGTAAAATTCAACACCTCTTCATGCTAAAAACTCTCAATAAACTAGGTATTGATGGAAAGTGTCTCAAAATAATAAGAGCTGTTTATGCCAAACCCACAGCCAGTATCATACTGAAGGGGCAAAAGCTGGATGCATTCTTTTTGAAAACCGGCACAAGACAAGAATGCCCTCTCTCATCACTCCTATTCAACATAGAATTGGAAGTTCTGGCCAGGGCATTCAGACAAGAAAAAGAAATAAAGAGTGTTCAAACAGGAAGAGAAGAAATCAAATTATCTCTGTTTGCAGATGACATAATTGTATATTTAGAAAACCCCATCATCTCACCCCAAATTTCCTTAAGCTGATAAGCAACTTCGGCAGTGTCAGGATACAAAATCAATGTGCAAAAATCACAAATATTCATATACACCAATAACAGACAAACAGAAAGTCAAATCGTAAGTGAACTCCCATTCACAAATACTACAAAGAGAATAAAATACCTAGAAATACAACTTACAAGGGATGTGAAGGACCTCTTCAAGGGGAACTACAAACCACTTCTCAGGGAAATAAGAGAGGACACAAACAAAGGGAAAAACATTCCATGCTCATGGTTATAAAGAATCAATATCATGAAAGTGGCCATGCTGCCCTAAGTAATTTATAGATTCAATGCTACCATTGACTTTCTTCAAAGGATTAGAAAAAAAATTAATTTAAGTTTCATATGGAACCAAAAAAGAGCCCATATAGCCAAGACAATTCTAAGCAAAAAGAACAAAGCTGGAGGCATCATGCTACCTGACTTCAAACTATGCTGTAAGTTTACAGTAACCAAAACAGCATGGTACTGGTACCAAAACAGATATATAGACCCATGGAACAGAACAGAGGCCTCAGAAGTAATACTACACATCTACAACCATCTGATCTTTGAACAACCTGACAAAAACAAGCAATGGGGAAAGGATTCCCTATTTAATAAATGGTGTTGGGAAAACTGGCTAGTCATATGCAGAAAACTGAAGCTGGACCCCTTCCTTATACCTTATACAAAAATTAACTCAGGATAGATCAAAGATTTAAACATAAAAAGTAAAACCATAAAAACCCTAGGGGAAAAAAAAAAAAAAAACTTGGGCAATACGATTCAGGACACAGACATGGGAAAAGATTTCATGACTAAAATACTGAAAGCAATGGCAACAAAAGCCAAAACAGACAAATGGCATCTAATTAAACTAAAGAGCTTCTGCACAGCAAAAGAAACTAACATCAAGAGTGAACAGGCAATCTACAGAATGGGAGAAAATTTTTGCAATCTAACCATCTGATGAAGGACTAACAACCAGAATCTACAAGGAATTTAAACAAATTGACAAGAAAAAAACAAACATCCATCAAAAAGTGGGCAAAAGATATGAACAGACACTTCTCAAAAGAAGACGTTCATGTGGCCAACAAACATATAAAAAAAAGCTCATCATCACTGGTCATTAGAGAAATGCAAATCAAAACCACAATGTGATACCATCTCACACCTGTTAGAATGGCAATCATTAAAAAGTCAGAAAACAACAGGTACTGGAAAGGATGTGGAGAAATAGGGATGCTTTTACATTGTTGGTGGGAATGTAAATTAGTTCACCAATGTGAAAAACAGTGTGGCAATTCCTCAAGGATCTAGAAACAGAAATATCATTTGACCCAGCAATCCCATTATCCCTTTCAGTATATACCCAAAGGATTATAAATCATTCTATTACAAAGAAACATGCACACTTACGTTTATAGCAGCACACTTACAATACCAAAAACTTAGAACCAAGCCAAATGCTCATCAGTGATAGACTCAATAAAGAAAATGTGGCACATATACACCATGGAATACTATGCAGCCATAACAAAGGATGAGTTCATGTCCTTTACAGGGACATGGATGAAGCTGGAAACCATCATTCTCAGCAAACTAACACAGGAAAAGAAAACCAAACACTGCATGTTCTCACTCATAAGTGGGAGCTGAATAATGAGAACACATGTACACAGGGAGGGGAACATCACACACCAGGGCTTGTTGGGGGCTGAGGGGCTGGGGGACAGATAGCATTAGGAGAAATACCTAATGTAGATGACAGGTTGATGGCTTTAGCAAACCACCATGGCATGTGTATACCTATGTAACAAACGTGCCTGTTCTTTCAACTTTATCAGAAAGCAACAAAAATGGAAGTATACACCTATTTCTGCATTCTCTATTTCATTCGATTTATGTGTCTCTTGATGCCAAAACATGTCCTGTACTGAGTACTATAGCTGTAATATAAGTTTTGAAGGCAAGAGCTATAAGTCCTCCAAACTTCTTATTTTCTAAGATTATTTTACCTATCCTATGTTTCTTGCATTTTTTTTATGAATTTTAGAATTACAACATCACTTTTTACAAAAAGTCATTCTGAGTTTCTATTGAGATTGTGTCAAATCTATAGACCAAGTTAGAGGACACTGTCTCTAACAAGCAATATTGAGTCTTCCAACTGATGAACAAAGTGTATCTTCCCATTTACTTAGGTTTTCTTTACAATCTCTCAGCAATATTTTGTAGTTTTCAGTGTACTGATCTTGCACATACTTTGACAGATTTATCCTTAAAATCACTTATTTTAATGCAATTGTCAATGGCAATTTTTCCAGTTTCAACTTCTGATTGATTGCTTTTATTATATAGAAATGAAACCAATTTTTGTATGTGATCATATTTTTTGCAATCTTACTAAACTCACATAGCAGTTTATAAGAGCTTCTCTTTTGTAAATTCCATTAGATTTCTAGAAGGAGAATCACACTGATTGCAAACAGAGTTTTACTTTATCCTTCAATCTGTATTCCTTTGATTTCTTATTCTTGGCTTACTGTATTAACTAGAACTTGACTTATTGCATTGACAAGATCAGGTGCAGGTTTTTCCCAGGAATGCAAGTAGGCCTTAACAAATTAACATGTGAAAGGCAATCAGTGTAATTTATCACACTAATACATTACATATAAAACATGTAAATATAGTAAGTTATACTGAATGATGATCACCCAATCTGTTTATTGTATAATGTTTAAATTATATTGTTAATTTTTACAAAAAGCATGTGCATGTATGCATCACGTTTTATATTTAAGCTGTTAATGTCACATACACACACACACAAAAAAAACACACTTGACAAAATCTAGCATTCCTGATTAAAAACTCCAGAAAAGTAGTAACAGAAAGGAACTTCCTCAACATGATAAATGTCACCCATGAAAAATCTTCAGCTAATACCACACTTGGTAGTAAAGACTGAATGCTTTTTCCCTGAAGATCAGGAAAAAAGAATATCTGCTCTCACAACTTCTATTCAACAATAAATTTGGTTCTAATCTATTTAACATCTACATTAATCTGTTATTTGCCACAATTTAAAGGATTTCTTTTAACACTTATCATAGGTTAAGTTGGATGGCAATTAATTCTTTTAGCTTTTATATATCTAGAAAATTATTTATTTCACTTTCGTTCATGAAAGATATTTTTGCTGGGTAGAGAATTCGAAGTTAACAGTGCTTTTCTTTCACTATTTTAAATATGTGACTCCACTATGTACTAGTTTCCATTGCTTACTATAAGAAATCTGCTGTCATTCTTGTTCTCCATGAATAACTCCTCTGTATGGTCCTCTGTAGTGTGTTCTTACCTCTGGCTTTTTCTAATATTTTATCTTTATCACTGGATTTAATCAACTTGATTGCAATGTTGACATGGTGCAGTTTTCTTCATGTTCCTTGTATTTGGGGATTTGTTGAGATCATTGGATCACACAGATCCACTGGTTTCATAAAATTTAGGAATTTTTGGCCATTATTTCTTCAGACATTTTTCTATACTTTGTCCTCCCCTGCTCCAATCTATTTCCTCTCCGGCAACTCTGATTACTTTGATGTTATAATATAACATATTCTAGCAACCATTTGTCTAATGATAAAATGATAAACATTTCTATGGTTTCCAGGGTCTTTTTTTTTTTCCTCTTAAAAGAATGCAACAATACTTATTGGGTACAAGACAATAATGATTGAATTTCAACTTGTTGGTTGGTGGGAATGTTTATATTTCAATAAATCTTCTTGAGTTTTGTCCTAAGAAGGAGTAAAGCTGCTGGGATCCTTTCTGGTCTTTTTTTTTTTTTTCTAGCTTTTTTAGGTAGGACCAGAGGTTTAGATTAAGGCTAACATTTCCTCATTAACTGTGGCAAATTCTTCTCAATATTCTGCATTATGCCAAATAAATTATGAAGTTGTACATGTGTACTGCATGAGAATAGGTACCATTACCTGCTCTGGGTGAGCCCCAAGGAATTTTTCTCTTTTTTTCCTTTGGGTAGTTATTTCCTCAGCTATAGGGAGTGTTCTCCCATGCATGTACTAATCAGTAGTCAGGTAAATCTTTGGGTTGGATGTTCTGAGTACAAGATAGGGATTCTCTGCATGTCTCCAGAGTTTTTTCTCTAGGCAGCTTTCTCTGCTCTGATACTTCACTCTGGAAATTCTAGCTGCATTGGATTATTATGCATTTCCAGCTCCACCTCTTCAACAGACAGAGACTCTGGTCTCTGCCTGGATTCCTCAACCCTGTTTTATACGGAGCAAACTGAGGCAATTACAGGGCTCACTTCATTTCTTTGCCATCTCCCAGAAATCACTGTTCTTTGCTGTCTGATGCCCAATGTCTTGTGAACTATTGTTCCATATATTTTGTTCAGTTTCTTAGTTGTTTCAGTCAATGATAAATGTAGTCCCTGTTACTCCATCCTGTACAGAAGCAGAAGTTCACATTGCTTAGATTTATTAAGATTTGATTTAGTCCTATATCAAGAAATACAATAACTCAATTTGGACTAAATATCTTTAAGCAGTGAACACTCCATTACAAACACTTAATAAAAATATAGCTTAAAAATTGTCATCATTCTTTGGGAGCTAATGCAGTTATTGAGTGATAGTCTCACTCAAATGCTCACTACTGACTTACATGCAGTCATTAATGACTCAGTGCAAACGTAATTTGGATTTATGGATTTATGTCAAAGAATGGCATTGAGGGTAATAGCTACCATCTTGGAAATGAAATATATTATAAAGTCAGGATAATTTCTTTGCAGAAAAAAAAAAACATGTGTAACCAGATAAAGGCTAACAAGGAATGACCATAATGCAGAGGCATCAGTATTAGGAATGCATGAGTTTAAAGGGAAAGAGAGTCGCTGGGGTGCTCAGGCTCTGAGCTGCCCAAAAACAAACATGTAACATAGGCTAGAGTAATTCTCAGGGTTGCTTTCCCACCTTTCTAGTGAATATGTTCCCAGCGCATTTATGAAATGGGTCTGATATTTCACATTACTGATTTTCAGGTTAATTACTTAATATTTATACAGAAAAGAGAATTTGGATTTTAAAACAAAACAGGCATAAAGAGATTAATGCTTAACTCAAAAAACAAATCGTTAATGATATATTTTCAGGAAGCCAATATTAATTAGTGAATGGCAACTTGTAGGGTAGTGAGTGATCATTCTAATTCATCTCTATTCATACATACATGTCAAGCACGATAATTGAGATTGGTTTATGACTTCAGAATAGCATTATGGTACTTCTTACATGAGGAGTTTGGGATTATAATCTCTCACAGTCCGTTTAAAGGTACACTGTCATAAATTAAAGCGTAAGATTTGCTTTGTAGCCCTGTAACTGAAAGTTATTAGAGGAAATTTTGAATTAGTGTTGATATGGGTTGGCTGTGTCCCCACCCAAATGTCATCTTGAATTGTAGTTCCTATATTCACCATGTGTCATTGCAGGGACCAGTGGGAAGTAACTGAATCATGGGAGCGGTAACATCCATGCTGTTCTTGTAATAATGAATCCTCATGAGCTCTGATAGTTTTATAAGGGGCTTTCCCCTGCTTCACTCTGTACTTCTCCTTGCTGCCATGTAAAGAAGGATGTGTTTTCTAGCGAAACTTCCCAGAGACCTGTTGAATAGTTTTGACCAAAATACTGATAGTCATATGGACAATGAAGTCCAGGTTGAGGTGGTCTCAGACAGATATGAGAAACTTCTTGGGAACTGGAGCAAAGGTAATTGTTGTTATGCTTTAATAAGGAGACTGGTGGCATTTTGCCCACCCACCCCCCAACCCCCCCCAGAGATCTGTGGAACTTTGAACCTGAGAGAGATGACTTAGGGTACATGACGGAAGAAATTTCTAAACAGCAAAGCATTGAAGATGACTTGAGTACTCTCAAAAGCATTCAGTTTTATTCATTCACAAAGATATGGTTTGGAATTGAAACTTATGTTTAAAACAAAAGCAGATCATAAGTTTGGAGAATTTGTCTCATCATTTGCAGATGAGACAGAAGAAAACCTACTTTCTGAGGAGAAATTCAAGCCAGCTTCAGAAATTTGCATAAGTAACAAGGAGCCAAATGTCAATCTCCAAGACAAAGGGGGAAAATGTCTCCAGGGCATGTCAGAGGTCTTCATGGCAGCCCTTCTCATCACAAGCCAGAAGGCCTGGGGGAAAAAAATGTTTTTGTGGACAAGGCCCTGGGCCTTGCTGCTTTGTGCAGTCTCAGCACTTGGTGACTTGCATCTAAGCTGTGGCTAAAAGGTGAAAATATGCATCTTAGGTCACGCTTCAGAGGGTGCAACTCCCGAGCCTTGATGATTTACATGTGGTGGTGGGCCTGGTTGTGCACAGAAGTCAAGAATTCAGGTCTGGAAACCTCTGCCTAGATTTCAGAAGATATATGGAAATGTCTGGATGTCCAGGCAGAGGTGTGCTGCTGGGGCAGAGCCCCCATGGAGAACCTATGCTAGGGCAATGTGGAAGGAAAATGTGGGGTCAGAGCCCCCACACGGAGTCCCCACTGGAATACTGCCTAGTAGAACTGTGAGAAGAGTGTCCCCATATCTCAGAATAGTAAATCCACCAACAGCTTGCACCTTGTGCCTGGAAAAGGTGCAGACAATTCAACACCATCCCATGAAGGCATCTGGCAGAGAAGCTGTACCCAACAAAGCCACAGAAGCAGAGCTGTCCAAGGCCATGGGCGCCCACCTCTTGCATCAGTGTGGCTTGGATGTGAGGTATGTAGTCAAAGGAGATCATTTCAGAGCTTTAAGTTTTGACTGCCTTACTTGATTTCAGACTTTCATAGGGCCTACAGCCCCTCTGTTTTGGCTAATTTCCCCCATTTGGAACAAGTGTATTCACCCAATGACTGAACCCTCACTGTATTTAGGAAGTAACTAACTTGCTTTTGATTTTACAGGCTCATAGGCAGACGGGACTTGTTTCAGGTGAGACTTTGGACTGTGGACTTTTGAGTTCATTCTGGAATGAGTTAAGACTTCTGGGGACTGTTAGGAAGGCATGATTGTGTTTTGAAATGTGAGAACAAGAGATTTTGGAGGGCCAATGGCAGAATGATATGGTTTGGCTGTGTCTGCACCCAAATCTCATCTTGAATTATAGTTCTCATAATTCCCATGTGTCATGGGAGGGACCTGGTGAGAGTTCATTGAGTCATGGAGTGGTTACATCCTTGCTGTTCTCATAATAGTGAGTTCTCACAGATCTGATGGTTTTATAACAGGCTTTCTCCCTTTTGCTCTGGACTTCTTGCCACCACCGTGTGAAGATGGATGTGTTTGCTTCCCCTTATGCCATGATTGTTAGTGTCCTGAGGCTTCCTCAGCCATATTGAACTGTGAGTCAGTTAAACCTCTTTCCTTTATAAATTATCCGGTCTTTGATATGTCTTTATTAGCAGTGTAAGAACAGGCTAATACAGTGTAAACATTAATTGAGGTCAAAGTTGTATTATGAAAAGTTTCAATAACCACAGAACAAGTTAAATCAATTCAACTTATTTTAAATAAAGGAAAAATAGAAACCTTATTAATTGTTTTCAAAAACTGAAGACTGGTGATGGTAAGCTGCTTCCCTATTAATATCAATAAAACAGAATGCAATAAGTATCAAAAGATGCAGAAACATATTTCCAATCCACTTCATTGGCAAGTTTAACAAAAGCGTAACCCTAGCTGTTCTACAAAGTTAAAGAGTAATCAAATCTGCCTAAAGGCAGCAAGTCAGTACAGGTAACTTGTGGTGCCACTTTATATAAACATTGTCTTTCCTTTGCAAATCACAATGGGTAGTTTGAGTTACATTTGGTTGTTCTTCCCCTATGAAATTTGAATCTTTTCAAGTGAAAGGTACAGAAAGTTTTACCCTTACAATGAACTATTCACAAATAATTCAAGAAATTTCTGAATTTATCATACATACGAAGGACTGAATGGATATCCTCAAAAGTCAGCTTAAAAAAATGGTGGTTTGATTATTATAAAATACCCATGTTAAGCAAATTAGACATTGATATATTTTCATAGAGGACTTTATGGTTATATTTGATACATACGATAAATGAGTTTCAAATAAAACCATTTAATCATCATAAAATGTAAGTTCTATAACAAAATGCCCTGATGATGCTTAACATTTAAAAGTCCTTGTTAATAACTGCTGTTTCTGTTCCAATGACAGACTAGATACTGATGCTGAGCTTCCTGCATAACTCAATATGCTAGATAAAGTATTTTTTAAAGCCCTGAATGTGTCAATAGATGACAGAAGAGTGAAATATATTCATCACTGAGAGAATGAGAGAATGCAGCGAGATAAGCAGAAGACTAAAACCAGCTTTCAACTGAGGGCATTTGCCAAAATTTGTTGGCATGACCATTGAATTTTCATGTATCATAGGGCTTTAAGGATGGAAGACATAGTGCAAGGCCCACCCATGCTGGAAAGAGTAATACAATAATCCTTCCAAAATCTGGGATTCCTGCATCTTGGATTTCTAAGTATAAGAAAGAATGAAAATTAAATTCATACCACTCCAGGTACTTGCACAAAAGCTAATTTTCTGGAGTCTTGAAACTAAGTAGAGAGGAAAAAAGCAAATATCTTCTGAGACTACATAAGCAAGAACCATACCCAAAATAGGTAATAGGTCTGCATTCTGAATTGATATCATGACAGAAGCTTAAACACTCAAGCAGAGAATTTAGTTTAAAGTGATCCTGCACTGTTAGTATCTAACGTAAGCTCTCTCTATATATACGTGTATGTGTGTGTGTGTAAATATATATGTGTGTGTGTGTGTATGTGTATGTATATATGTGTGTATATATACACACACATACACATATATATATACACACACATATACATATATATTCAAATGTATTAAAGGAAGAAATAAAACACAACAAGAACAGTAAACTGAGGAGAGTTTTAAGTCAACTGAACTGATAAACACAGAAAGAAAAATGCCAAACAAAATAACAGTAAACTGAATTCAGAGATGTAAAATAAAAGGGCAGATTATGCCCAAATTGTCTTCATCTCAGGAATTCAAGGTACGTTAATATTCATAAATTGATTATTCTAATTTATCACATTGGATGGTGAAATAAGGATAATTGTATCATTTTTAGTAAACACAGAGTTCCTTAATTTGACAAAATGTACATATGTTGAAAAAAATACCAAATAGAATAATTGGTAAATAATTGAAAGCATCCCCTTTAAAATTAAGAACAGAGCAAGCTAGCCTTCAGTCAGCATTTCTGTGCAACACTGGGAGGCTGTCAGCACAGCAAAAAAAAAATGATTAAATTAAATTGAATTAAAAGCATAAGGACTATAAAGGAAGAAAGAAATTTCGTGTTTATTTGCAGATAATCTGATTGCCTATATGAAGAATATACATAGAAATTATTAAAGCATGTGAGACTGTTAAGGATGTTAGCTAAAAAGTAAAAACATCAAAAATCAAACATATTTCTACACAATAGCAACAAATGGTCTCAAAAATAATTTTTAAGGCTACATTATATCATCAAAAAATAAAAATATATGAATAAATCTATATCAAAAGCATGCAAAAATTTCAGATAGAAATATTGAATATCAAACAATATTTAAGGAGGCCTAAACAAATACAGATGAATACCATGTTAATGGATTAGAAGATTCAATCTTATAAAAATAATTTTTTTTAAATAACCCATAGATTCAGTGCAATGGCAATCAACATATAAATGTTGATGCTTGACAAGCTGATTTCAAAGTTAATATAGAATGCAAAGTCCAAATTTAACCAATATATGCCTGAAAAACAAAACATGAGGGGACCTGTGATACCAAGTAAAAGATTATGTGCAAGTCAAAGGGTTCTCAAAACCAAATTCAATTACTTTCAAAACACAAACGCTTTTTCACTGTTTTTTACTTTGCTCATCTGTAGCACTGTCCTTGCAGTCACTAAAGTATGAAGCCGTGAAGTCATCTTAGACTCTTTTATTTTACTTTCTTGACCTTCATCTGAAGGTCATCCAGCTGGTCACTATCTCTTGCCTCCAATCCCTCTTTTCTGTGGCTACTGACAGTGAAAACACAAGCACTCATCCAGCACTTGCTTCTAATTCTACTATAACCTAACAAGCCTCCCTCCTCCCACTTTCTCATTACTTCTTCCACCAACTACACCAGCTCATTCTTTACCTCCTAACATACCCTTATAACATATGACTGTAATCAAGCCAATGATCTGCTTTAAATTTTCAGTAAGCTCCCTTCTCACCGCCAACAGGATCAAAGTCACACCCTGGGTTTTAAAGATCCTTTACACTATCTTTCAGAAATATTTCTTGCCAAAGCATAAGCCTTTACACATCCTTTGCCCTGTCCACTTCCTGTATTTGCATAAAATTCAAGAACTTTCACAGCTTCAGCTTTTATCTTAGTTATTTGACTGCAAAGTTTTTCTTCACCTTTTCTCCAGGAAGAAAATTACAGGACTTCAAGATCCAGCTCATATGTCAGCTTCCCTGAGACACCTTCACTATCTCAAACATAATTAATGCATTTCCTCCTCTGTGCTACCATAGCACAGTCAGCCCTCCATATCCACAGATTCAACCAACTGAAGATGGAAAATGTTCAAAAATAAATAAATAAAAACAGTGATTAAAAAATACAAATTTTAAAACTACAGTACTACTATTGCCATTGCGTTTATATTGTATTAGGTATTAAATGTAATCTAGAGATGATTTCAAGTACATGAGAGGATTGAGTGGCTTATATTCAAATACTATGCCATGTTATATATGGGACTAGTGCATCCCCAGATACTACTATATGCAGGGAGTGCTGGAAGTAATCCTCCATGAATACCAAGGGGGATTGTACTTTGTTTACTGAATTTTTATATTGATAGTTAAAATATTTGTTTATTTTTTTCTACTAGATTTTGAAATCCTTTTAGGAAGACAACACATCTTATCTGTGCACTCCCCAAGCATATTCCTGAAACATATCATTTGCAAAATATTGCTTGTATTAGTTTAAATCTGAACAGTGCATCACAGTTTACCAAGACCTTACACATGTAATTGTTACATGTTTCATAGACCAGGGATCACTATCCCCACATTACAAATGTGTGAACTTAAACTCTGAAGCATTAAGTAGGTAGACCAAGATAATTAAACAAAACAGCCAAAACTTGCACCTAGGTCTCCTACAGAATACCCGGTGCTCTTCTAATTCAATTACACTGCCTAGTTTCTTGTTATTCATTTCTATTGGACTTCTTTCTTACTATTATAAAAGTCACAAAAGTGAAAATTCCTTTGGTGATGATTTGTTTGAAAATTTAAATTCATCAAAAAAATACATAAAATCAGTTAAAATAACAAGAAGAGTAGTTCCTTACTAGACAAGAAAAATTAAAGGTTTGTGGAACTGAATTTTCTGAAGATAAATAACAATATCCAATTTTACCAAGTAAAAGGGTGTTTTCAAGGATATATTTGAGTAATTAATTAATATAAGGATATATCTGTTAACATGTCATGTACTTGGTCAAACGCTTTCAGCCAGGACAATATTTCTGCAGTTTTGTTGCCTACAGTTCTTGTTCTCTCCGTTATGAACATTGACTTCAAACTTGACAGAATAGGCTTTCCCTCATCCCAATGTACCAATCTATTTTTCCTGTGGAAAAAAAAAAATCCTACTGAACAACCTTCAGTTCTGATGGAAATGTGACACTAACATACTCTGATATGCACATAAGATATCTGCTGTTCTCACATACCTTGCTACTCTTTCAGTAGGTTTTTTTTTTTTTTTTTTTTTTTACTGAAGTAATGAGGCAGGAAGAGGGAGGGAAACTTTCAGGGCTAATTTTGGAAGACCAGTCATGAATTTGCATGACCTGCTTCAGGGCCTATAGTGACTGCCATGATACGAACAAAACCGTCAGAAACCTGAGGGTTTATCAAGAGTGACCCCAGGAGAGGTGTGAACACCTTCCCCTTCCTCTCAGTGTACAGTGTAAACCCCCTGGCACTGCAGCTTCTTGGTACCACTTGAGAGGAGCTCTTGCTTCCAATGTCAGAAACACCAGGATTCGGATCCCTTCAGGTCTTGAATAGCCTTAGAGATTTCCAAGCCTCAGAGGCTGAGACCCAGGAAAACCAAGGGATGTCCTCAGGGCTACAAACAAATACACCAAGAGCCAGTACTGGAATTTACATTTCTTGACTACCAATCTAGTTTGTTTTCTAGTTTTCATACCACTATCCAGATAAGATTATTTTTTAAAAAAGCAAAGCTTATATTTACTTTGTAAAATCACAGTAGAAGAGAAGAAGTAGAAAGAAGAGACATTCATTTCATTAATTTTACTATTTATTTTTGCTTCTACTGACCCATAAATATAGAAAAAGTGAACCCAGTAGCTTCAAATGTGTTTAAGAATAAGGATATAATGTGAAGAAGAAAATTGTGCTCTTCCGGTCAATGTCAGAGAACATGAGAAACAAGCCAAAATTTTATTTTATTTTATTTTATTACTTTTTTAAAATTTTTTTGAGATGGAGTCTTACTCTGTCGCCCAGGCTGGAGTGCAGTGGAGTGATCTCAGTTCACTGCAGCCTCCACCTCCGAGGTTCAAATGATTCTCCTGCCTCTGCCTCAGTCTCTCAAGTAGCTGAGGTTACTGGCACTCGCCACCACGCCTGGTTAATTTTTGTACTTTTAGTAGATACAGGTTTTGCCATGTTGGCCAGGCTGGTGTCAAACTCCTAGCCTCAGGTGATCCACCTGCCTTGGCCCCTCAAAGTGCTGGGATTACAGGCGTGAGCCACCACGCCAGGCCACAAGTTGAAATTTTAAAATCAAGTTGTATGATTTTAATATCAAGCTGCTTACACAGACTACTTCCAAATATCTGCATAAGTAATTACTGGTTACACTGACACTAGCCCACTGTCAAATAACAAAGCCTACAAAGTAGTTACTTAAATGTTGCAGTGCTCCCCACAAAGCGTTATATTAATACATTAATCTTCATTTATTTAAAGAAAAATTCAGAAAAAAAAATGTATAAGAACACATACTCAGATTATAATAATTTATAGTAGTATCTATTTTCAAATGCTAAATTAAAATAACTTTAGCATGCAATTATGTGACTACTACATAAATATTTATACACAAGCAATCATCTACCTGCAAATGGCAATGTGAAGACTATACTGGGTGAGGCATACTTCTGCAAACCCCAAGGATGAGTCTGTTTCCTTCATAGTAAGTGTTCAATAAATGTTTAATGAATTAATGAATATTTGTGATTTAGAGCCATGTGCTCAAACTTAGCTCTGTATAAACATGGATTGTGAATATTTAAGCTCTTCTAATTGATCCAGATGGCAAACAAAATCTGAACCAAAAATTACCGAAATACTATATATATAGCCAAGATTCTATTCACACTTTAGTCAACATGAATTGAAAATTGTCAATATATTTTGAGTGTATTAGGCATATAAGCAAATAGCCAAGAGAACAACACATGGAAAATGTTTATATTGGTTGCTTCTGGTATCTTTTCAAACAAGATCTATTTGGGGGTGTTAACTTCTCCATTGAAAAGTTCAGAGAACTTGAGATAAGAAAGTGTTTTTAGGCATGGGAAGAAGGAAATCTTTTATCCCACAAATGATTTCATAAAGATTATCTCTCCACAAATAAGGAGTTGTGATTAAAAATCCTCCACATCTTATATATTTATACTACTGTGAATAAAATTATACAGTGTTTGCAGTGTTCCGGAAAAAGTGATGTGTACTTTACAATTAATTAATTCTTATAATAACACCATGAGGATTATAATATCGCCTTTATTTTATAGCTCTGAAAACTGAAATGTAATGGGGTTAAATAACTTGCTGAAAGCCACACATTGTTATTATGTGGGGGTTTAGGATTAGAACTCACAGCTCTCTCACTCCAAAGCCCATGTTTTTAAATAGATCATTATTTTGCCTCCTTGATATCTGCAAAAATAATTTTTAAACAAACTCCAATTTGCAAAAATGTACCCATATAAAAAAAGAAAGGCAGGCCGGGCGCGGTGGCTCACGCCTGTAATCCCAGCACTTTGGGAGGCCGAGGCGGGTGGATCACGAGGTCAAGAGATCGAGACCATCCTGGTCAAAATGGTGAAACCCCGTCTCTACTAAAAATACAAAAAATTAGCTGGGCATGGTGGTGCGTGCCTGTAATCCCAGCTACTCAGGAGGCTGAGGCAGGAGAATTGCCTGAACCCAGGAGGCAGAGGTTGCGGTGAGCCGAGATCGCGCCATTGCACTCCAGCCTGGGTAACAAGAGCGAAACGCCGTCTCAAAAAAAAAAAAAATGAAAAAGAAAGGCAGACCGTGGCAGCACATGGAGTCCAGAGTTTTGGATTCAAAATCTGATTCTATCACTGGGAGATAGAAGCACGCTACCTTGAAACACTTAGTTACAAGTGCCATTCAATACAAAAATAAGATTTAATATTTAGATTTTGAAGTATACAGTTTTGTGTATGAAGCCCCATGCTACTTCTGAGTTCCATTATACATGCCAGAGATTTGTTCTTACTAGAACTCTTTTCATCCTGGAACGTGCTGCAAGTACATCCTCTAATCAATATCTTCTTTCTGTGTGTTAACTCTAGGTCACTAGTTCATCTGTTATTACTGTAATTATTTTCATCCTGGAACAACTATCTTCTCTCTGTATGTTAACACTTGGTCACTAGTTTGTTCACCCCACAAATCTCTTTCCAAATACAAACATAGAGCAGCACAGAGCCCTTGATTTAGGGTTAGTATGTCTTCCACCCGTTCCAGACATCAAAACCCAATTATTCCAACCCTGGTGACCGCCTGCCAGCTACACTGCATTCAGGTCTAGATATATAGTACTTCTTCTTTTGTGACTAAACAATATACATATATAAAAGAAAACTTTCCCCTAGATCACAAGTAGAAAATGAGGAGGAAAGAAAAAATGGAATGCCTATTTTACCAGATTTTGTTCTACCACTGGTTAGAAAACAACTACAAGCAGGAATTCTTCATCCATGATAATTTGCTAAATAATAATATGTGTTCTTCAAAAAATTATCATACCAGTAAATATCACATATGATGTATATTCTGAATTTGCCAGACTTCCTCCTGTTAGGAAACTAGGCTAGAGTTCCAAAGTTTATTTGACCTATTATTTCTAAAATTTTTCAAGCATTTGACCTTACGGCTTTGAGACAAGTTAGGATTGAATAAGGTGAAGTCATTTAAGTAACTTCACGCAGCACATTTGTTTTCTCAAAGGCATTCACACGTCATTTACATACATAGTGTATACTGTAAACTACTTTCCTGAATTTTTTTGGCTGCATTTGAAAAGATATTCTTGCACCCTACATGGGCTTATAATCACAAATTCAATGAATACCTACTCAGAAACCAATTTAAAGTGTGAAACAACACATGACCACACTAAGTGTCAGAGCTTGTGCCAGCCAACAGGGCACTAATGACTAAATTCTACCCACATCACACTCAGCCCCTGTCTTAATGGACATGGGAAGCCTGCTGTCACAATGCATATACTCAAGTTTACACATAGCATTGTCTCCCCTACACTATTCAGCCTCAAATATGTCTCTAATCCTATTAAAATTAGTCACTCGAGTTTTTGTTTGTTTCATCCATAAGCAGGCGTTTCATTCGCAACTTCTCACACTGAGAGAATGCTCTCGAGAGGGAGGAGGCTGTGCACTACACTCCATGTGATAAAATACTGGTCTTACTATGACAATACAGTACATGGCTGTAAAAATGCAAGAACACTGAAAACAAGATGCATTCTCAGCAAATAAATCACAACGGATGGAGGTCCACCACCATGTAAATGGACAGTCTCACTACACTTG
This sequence comes from Sapajus apella, assembly GCF_009761245.1. Classification (NCBI taxonomy): domain Eukaryota; kingdom Metazoa; phylum Chordata; class Mammalia; order Primates; family Cebidae; genus Sapajus; species Sapajus apella. The sequence continues at coordinate 692,316 of NW_022437117.1, forward strand.
TGCTGGCTGCAGAGCCAAATATGAGAGATTTGAAAAAGGAAAGTCATCTGAAATAGAGAAACTCGAGTTCGAGCCCTCACCTGTTTTCCTCACAAGTCCAGAAGGGGTAATAATGATAATTGATGGGGTATGCTGAAGACAGGAGACTCTATATTTTTAATGCAAAAATGTAAACTATGTTATTATGACGTGAGTTATGAAGCAACTTCCTAGATATGTGAGGACTTGAAATGGCTGAGGACTCATTCCCTTCTTGAATGTTCTCCATTTGGTGTCTCCTAGTTATTCATGGTGTTCCTCCCTGGGGTATTTGAAAGGTTTTAACTTCCATGCAGTGAGGCATGTGCTTAATTATCTTTAATCTGAATACGAAACACAAAATACCATAAGCCTCAACTACTAGGTATTTGGGCTCAGAAAAGATCAGGGCAGAGAACAGAGTTCCATCTTTTCTGAACGATCAATCAGAAAAGATGACTGACCATCAGATTGACCAAACTGAGCTAATGACAACATGGTTTCCAACACTTTACAAGAACCTGAGATTATCCCAGTAAACTCTTCAAATACACTCAGAGCCAATGAAGAGAGCTCAGAAGACACTTACAGCAGCAACCAGGCCAGGAGCTAGCAGAGGTGACTGCAGTACACAATCTATGTGCTGACAGTTTAACATAGAGGAGAAATGTAAGGAATGAGGGAACTATTCCACCCATTTACCCCTCCATCTCTGCCTCCCCCATCACACAAATTAAATGTCATCAATAGAAAGGTCAACAACACAGAATATTTAAAATGCTGAGAGTAACTATATGGCTTTTGTCTTTATAAGCCAGGGAGAATTCTGTAAGAACTCTCCTGACTTGTAAAATGGTACAATGTGTTAAAAACTGCTGAAGTCTTTTTTAAACGCTGAGTTGAATGCTTCAAGTATGCATACCAATCATAAAACTAGATTTGGATTGGGAAAAAATAATATAGAGTATTTCTGACTCATTTAATATACGGTTTCAACTTCTTAGAATTATTACCATTCAAGAGAGTTCTTTTAAAAAATATAATGGATAGCAACTTTTTTTAAGCTTAAACTCTAAATGTAAGTTGCAGGAGAAGAGCTGAGTAAGATAAACACCTCTTTGCTTCACTTTCTGGATTCCAATTAACACCTAATTAACTAGACTTCTTAATACAAATATGTAGTTGAGCTCTTTAGAACAGCTTGACAGGATTAGCACACATTTTGTAAGGAGCTGACAAAACAGGCAGTCCATTAGCCAGTCCACAATATCTCAAAGTCCAATAGTCAGCATTGCATTTTTAGGGCTGACAATGGCAAGAATGAAATAAATAAGCAAGGGATTCCCTCCTCCTGCTTTCTGGAAAGGAATATCATCTATGTCATTCATTCCATAGCTTTGAGGTTATATATTTTTTAAGTTTTCCTCCTCAAGTATTAGTATTCAATAGATAACTAAAGACAAAAACCATGAAAGCCATATTGCTAAATCATTCTGCTGTATCCAGGGCTGGGGAGAGGGCTCTTCACTCCTCAATTCAGGAAGGATAAGTCCACAATTAATTCCAGATCCTGGAATATGAAAGAACTGAAAGAGGTTTCCAAACTCCCTTCATCCTGAGGATGAGGAAATCCTACATCCTCAGGAACTTTGCCAGGCCTTTGAGCACTGGCCTAAACCTGAGCTCAAGAGGCTGAAGGGGGGGGCATTCTCACAGTTTAGGGGAGCAACGTGGCTCCCCACCCCCACCACTTCCCTAGACACCAGATGGTCTCAGCAGGATGTGCAATGCTTCATTTTAAATGGATTATTGGCCTCGTCTTCGCTAGCATTCTTAGAAAAGCTTAAGGAGGGTCCTAGTTTTAAATATTTTAAGTAGATGGGTCTACGGCACTATTCGAATAAGAAAAAAATGAATGATGGTAAATTATCAGCACTTGATACTACCTACTTGAGTTCCAGAGAATTTAAAGGCTAACCCCTTTTCTGTAAACGATCCTGTCAAGGCCTCAATGACTGAAAGTTCTGAAGGATGATAAAGGTGACTAATAGCCATAAGAAGGTTTGCAAAGAATATGGTTTTAACTATTGGCAAGTAAGTCTCAATTTTGCATGAGAGAAATTTGCTAAGATGTTCAAAAATAGTATTCCTGCATACACAATGGGGGAAGACAATATGGTTTCTGAAGGAAGAACCATACATGGCTTATATTAGGCTTTCATAGAAAAGGAACCTGTTGGCCAGGTCCTCACGCCTATATTGCCAGCTCTTTGGAAGGTCAAGGCAGGCGAACCACTTGGTTCAGGAGTTTGAGGCCAGCCTGGGCAACATGTGAAACCCTGTTTCTACAAAAAAAAAAAAAAATTAGCTGGGCATGGTGGCATGCACCTCTACATAGTCCCAGATGCTCCAGAGGCTGAGGTGGGAGGATTGCTTGAGCCTAGGAGGTCAAGGCTACAGTGAGCCAAGATCGCACCACTGCACTCCATTCTGGGTAACAGAGTGAGATCCTGTCTCAAAAAAATTTTTTTTAAAAAAGAAAGCCATCGTCAGGGTAAAAGGAAAGCAGTGGAATTACATGTTAGCTTTTTCAAAAAGCCTCTGCTAGGCTGTACACATATGAACTGTTTCACCTTGGTCTAAGGAGGCCTACACTGAGTCAAGTAGGTTGACTGAGCAGGTATTTGAATTAAGAATTATATGTATTATTACATCGACTAGCCTTAGATAGAAGGGGTTCCACTTAGGTTTTGAATTTGCGAATGACACCACCCTTTTCAGAAGCAAAATGTGGGAGGATTTTAGGAGACTACGTAAACAAACAGAAAGAAAAAGAAATGAAAAGCCTTTGACCTTACTTAGTCTGAGGGAATGTAGTTAAGAAAAAAATAATCTATCTTTTTCATACCTAATAACAGTAACTGCCATCGTGGGCCAAATATGGATGTGGGCCCTCAAGACAAGATCTAAGGAATTACTATTGGCAAACGAGCAGCAGAATTCAAGTGTACGGAATATAATGCCTTATCCATCCCTTTTACAAACACTGCATTTTGGCCACGTCTGGGTTAGCACCAAAGTCAAGAAGAGAAAAAAATTCAAGATCTGAGGAATGAAAATTAAACAGAAGAAACTGATTAGGAGAAGCAGCTCTATGAAATGCATTTTTAAATGAGAATGAAGCAGTCTAGAGAGGCACGACTTAAGAAATAAGTGTTTGGATATCTAAAATTGTGATGGAATAAAGATATGGGGCAAAAGAATGAGGCTATGTTACCTCGAAATTATAAGCTGAGAAAAATTATCACAAGCATACTAGGACACTGTGGCACTGACTATATAGAAAAGCAGAAAGAATTTTCTAAAATGCCAAAAGTCTATTTCTATATAGACAGGCTTGCAGATGCTCCTCTAAAGGCAAATTTAACCAAAGCACTGACCTCTAATCATGCTTGGGTTTATTGTTGTTATTATTATTATTATTATTATTATTCAAAATTAGGAGTTATTTACTCAGAAGCTTCTAGGTAGAAAGTCTTTCTTCAGGAGTTCACAAATGTCTACAGAGCATAAGGATATCGTTCTTCATAAACATTTTACTCTGTCAATTCTACACACCTCTACCTTTCATTCAAAATACTAATTTCTTCAATTTCTCCTATTAGATATTCTATTTGCAGTTGCCTGAGCTTTCCTAATATTCCCTTAAACACAAAAAAAGGAAAGAAGGAAGAAGGGGAAGAAGGGGAGGAAGGAAAAAAACAAGGAAGGAAAGGAAGGGAAGAAGAGGAGAAGGAAGGGTATGTGTTAATACCCAGTTAGATCATCGGGCATCTGCTTTTCCATGTAATCTGTACACATTTGGCAGAAGATTAACTTACAAACTGAATTTGCCCAGGCTCTTCACAGATATTAGTACTCAGATTAACACTTATTTCTATAGTACGCCAATGAAACAGGATACCTCTGCCTCTGCTCTGGAATGAGCTCCTGCAGCATCAGCTTCCCAGTGTCCCTTGGGACCCTCCTGACCTAGAGAGTAAGAGAAATCTGATGGCATATTGAGATGATTGTATACTGCACTGATGAAAGACAGCCAGACATTCCTTAGAATTGCCTGTATCTTTGTGCATATCTACTTATATAAAGAAATAAAGTACCTATATTTTGTCCTAATGGATTTGGCTATATAAATATCTCTGCAGCTGTGCTGCACTGACTCAACTACTATCACTTATACCAATAAAATCTTTCTAAATCAAAATTCTATCAAATTAACACAAGGATTCCTTTCTGCCCTACAATTTCATGAACTTGAAACCAAGTTCTGATAGCTAAACAAATTGTATTCTATTTCACAAATGTGTTGGGGATAATGCAATTTTTAAAGTTGTAATTGAGAAACATATCTCATTGGGTAACACACATTTGATCTTGTTTAGAAAAAAGTTTGTAAATGGCAGTATTAACAGTCTACAGATATTGAAAAGGTATTAAGAACATATTAAAATCCTAAAGTGGTAACCCATCCCTGTAGTAAACATTAAAAACCAATTATGATCTCTGTCTTCAGGGATTTGGGTTTGGAAACCATGAAACTATGTCTTCACTTCACCCATATCAGATATGCAAGTAACTGCATCTCTATTAGTCTGGACTCCAGGTAAACCTGGACTAATTTCTATTGTTATCATCTTAATTAAAGCCTCCAAAAGGTCAACTAAGAATGCAGTGTAATTGTTCACAGCCAGACTTCACAGCCAGGAAACTTGGAATCAAGTTCTGGGTAATCTTAACAAAGACATGTGACCTCACTGGGCCTCTGTTTTCCTATCTGTATAATGGGAAGACTAAAAAACTCTACCATATGGGGCTGTTGTGAACACCAGCACTCAAAAGTGCTTTAAAGCCACAAAGCCACGATTGTCATTGTGATATCAAGCCTCTGTATACTTTGAGGAATATGAAGACCCCTGTTAGAGAAGTTCAGAAAAAGCCCTTTATTTCATGGGCCATGCCCTCCACGGGGACTAAGGAAGTCCCCAACTTCCTCATTTCAGTGACCTTTTGTTTTTTCATTCCGCCTTGGGATTTCAATGTATTATTTCATTTTTTTCCTGCGATTGCAACTTTGATTTGACTTTCCCACTGCTAAAACGGAGGCACTAAAATTTTGCCCGTCTTTAGCCAAGATGGTAAATTGAAGCCTACATTCAAAAGCAGGGTAGATAATTTTAAAAGGGATCTCACATTCCGTGCATATTTCTTTGCCTTCCACTTAGGCCATTCTTATTTCTCTCTCATTACACACACACACACACACACACACACACACACACACTCATGCTTGTGAACACTCACACACGTGTGCACTGGTATACCTCTTCTGCTCAAAAACAGGGAAGAAATAAGATTAGGATAATAATCCGTTCAACGTTGGTTTTGTTGTTGCATTACTTTCACCACATATTAAAAAATAAACCAGCATCAAAGGGGAAACAAAAAGTAAATGCTATTAAAGTTCTTTTTTTCCTTCCCTACGTGTTTATTTGCTGAGGAAACTAAACATTAATGTCTGAGGTGTGTTTCATTACACATGGTGCACATACTTACCTGCTTGAATCTTTCACAAAACAGGTATCAAAGTAGATGTTTTCCTAGACAATCTTTTGAAAGAATGTACTTCATCTCTACCTTACCACAAACAAGAAAACGCACAATTTTCAGCAAGTTACAACATTATTTAAAAGCAATTTCTTAGCAAACGGTACATTTAAGGAGCTGTGTAGAGCAGATTCTGAATGCCCAGCCACTAGTCACCCACCACAGCAATCAGCGCCTCCTTGTCCAAACCATCAGGAATGGCCCAAGAAACTTTCAGAGGGAAAATAGATAGAGTTGTTAGAAGTGACAGCAGGGCACTGATCGGCAAAATTGAATTAAATCAGAATTCTGAGTTCCAGCCTTATAGGCTCCTGCTAAACTACTCTGAGTTTTGAGTAACTAGTTGCATTCAAGGGTACACCGAGAAAGACGTGATAATGTGAACGCAACACACGTACCCTTTTGTCAAAACAATGCGTCATCAAAGGTAGAAATTAACTAGGGAATTTCCAGCATTTTTCTTCATTGTGTACACCTCTCCTTCCTCCAGGCCCAAGAGAGGGTGAATAATGTTTATCTAGTTATGAAAGGGAAGAAAACCCAGTCACAGAAGAGCAACCCCGCACGGAATCTGGAGAACCCTAGATATCTTTGACTTTGTCCACTCCCTTCCTCTACGCTTCGCTAACGCCCACACCTCTTGCGACGCGACCCAACGTGCGTTCAGCTTACAAACCGCTCCACTAGGTTAGCCCCAACCACAGTGTAACCTTTCCGAAGTTAGTTGTTCGTCCACACTGAGCGCGGATGACCTCAGCCACAACCCAATAGAGCAAGAAACCAGGAGCCTGGCCAGGAGCCGCGGCCAGCGCTGAGCGTCCCCGGGCGCGGCGCTCACGTGGTAGCTGCCCCGGGCACGTGCGTCTCCGGCCTTAGGGAAGCGCCGCCCTGCGCGGGAGAGGCTGGCAGCGACATCAGACGCGTAGAAGGGAGGGGAAGGACCTGGGACATGCAGGGACCCTGCCAGGCGAGAAGCTGAGCTTCAAGCAGTGCGGGTCTAACTGCTGTTCCCTGGAGTGTTCGCAGGAAGGAAGACACAAGTTTGAATGGGGTAGCAACTTAAAAACATTTTTCTCCCAGTTTATTTTAAACGGGCAAATGCGTCAGGATCCTATCTAGAAGTGAGTTCTTCCGAGATTGTCACAATCTCCTTCTAGCCTGGAACCCACACTTGAAATTCCTGACAAAAGAGGGAGCCAAGATGTCCCGAGGTAGCAATGCCATCCTCCTGTATCTTTTGGGGAACCCTGCCCACTCGGTCTCGGGCAAGCGCCGGAAAACCGCGCCCTAGGGAAAAAAGGCAAGAGAGAGACAGAGAAGGTGGTGTCCCTTCCAGATGCATAAAGCCCTCTGAGTGTTGGAATTAAAAACCTACAACAGCCAGCTATATGTATGACTTGTTTCGTTTTGCTGGGCGAAGGGAGGCGGATCAAAAACTCTAGGGCGTTTTTCCCAAACTGGGAGATGGGAGCTTGGCAGTGGATCCCACTAGCACAGAACTCTTAGTCAACTGAGGCTGCAGCGGCTGCCACTTAGGGGTGGCGAAGGGGAGGAAAAAGGGGGAGAGAAGGAGGGGCAGCAGAGGGGCTGACGCGGGAGGGATGGAAACAGGTGAGCTCCCACCGCCACCCATCGGAAACCCAGAGCAGTGGCCCCCGGCACGTCACCGTCCCAACCTGGATAGCCACTTACCGGCTTTACACGGGTCCTTGTAATCTATAGTCTCTGTTCTATCCTCTTCGTTCCCATCAAAAGTGTAATCATAATCGAGGCCAGCGCAGACCCATAACTCCCGGTAGAAAACAATCCCCGAGGCCACCAGCCACACGAGCATCCTCGGGTAAAGCGTTTCCCACCCCATCCTCCTCCCCAGGAGGAAAAGGAGGGGACGGGACCCGGAGGATAAGCAGCCGCGGTCCGCGCTGAGGTGCGGGGCTTGGGACACCGGCGCTCTTCTCCCCACCTGGAGGCCCCTCGGAGGGACCGGGGTGCTCAGGTGTCCAGAGACACGTGGATGCCTCTGGGACAGTAGAGAGGGGGAAGCACTGCCTGTTACCCCCAGTCGCAGGGAGAAGTTGGCCAGGGGCCGGCGGGTGGGCGGAGGGCAGGTAAGGAGCTCGGCACTCGCAGGCGGGGAGGGCGGCTGCAGGCAAACTCGGCTCTTGCGGCGCTGCCGCTCGCAGCCTGCCAGATCGTCCTTCTGGCCGCCGAACTTCCCGCGGCAGCGATTCGGCGAGCGGCGCCCCGCGGGCTCAGCTGCCACCAGAGCTCGGGCTCCCGCGCCGCGTCCCCGCTGCTGCCAGGACTCCGCGGCCGAGCGCGAGCCGCCGCCGCCGCCTGAGCCCAGAGCCGCCGCTGCCGCTCCGGGAAGATGAATCCGGTCTGCACATCAGCACATCTGAACTGAAAGGGGAGACCGAGAAAGGGGGTGGGGGGCAGGCATGTCTATGCCGCGAGACCTTAAATGCGTGCAGAAGCCAGCAAAGCAACTGACTGCAAAAGAGCAAAAGTGTGAGGATTTGGGGATGCACTGTTTGCCTTCCCCCCGCCAGTCTGTCTTTTTACCCTCTTCCTAACTTGAAAAAAAAAAAAAAAATATTCGCAGCATCTAACCCAATCAGTTGCATCCTGCTTACTTATTCATACAATCAGGGTCAGGATCCGGGCCACAGCCTCCTCTCTTGACTTCTTTTGATAGCCTTATACAAACAAACAGACAGGAGCGCGCTGACAATTCAATTTACATTTTAACCAAAGATAAAATGAATATATATTATGCATCTGTGCCCGCTAACAGCAATTAATAGATGATGTACGTGTCAGCTGAGAGTGCCAGACAGGGGGTGGCGCGAAGGATCGTGACAACTTAGCTGCAAATCCCTATTTCCCCTCCCCCCAAATAAACAGCGAATGTGTGTTTCTTTCCTTTGCTGCTGTTTAACCTTAGAGCAGTGCAGGAATGAAGGAAAAGTGTCCGAGTCTTCGCGATTTTGGTAAGAAAATAAACAGACTACTGTAAAAGTCTCCTATCCAGCAAAGTTTTGCTAAGAACTAAGATCCTCAGAACTGCAATTTAAAGAAAAAAAAAAAAATCCAAAATCGAGTTACAGATTGCAGCAGCAGGAAACGCTAAGACCTTGCTGATGGGCTGGCGTTATGGCTCACGTGGGCGCAGGAAGGGAAGTTGGATGGAATACTCGGGAAGCAAATTTTCTGTGACAGTTCTGGCGCCCATGAGCAGAGTTGCTCAGTATCCTTCGGCTTCAGTTGTTTTACTTCTTCAGAGGAGAGGGTGTAAAACCTGGCAGGAGGGTCAGCGAGGTAAACCACATGTCAGCCGAGCAGACTCAAGACAAACACAGGTTGTGGGAAATTGGGGAGGAAAAAATCAGAGGAAATCTCTGCAAAACCCCTGTTGTGAGCAATTCCAAGGTTTCCCCACATCTGCAAGCAGTTTCCAAAATAGGTGAGATGACTTCTCCCCCAACAAGCTTCCAAGGGACTGGTGATTGGGAGGTTTCCTTTTCCAACTAAATCTTTTCCAACTAAACTGTCACTTTAGCAAGGACTTGCTAAAAAAAAAAAATTGTATTTTTATTTGACTAGTGTTCCCCCATTCAAATTATCATCTAGAGGAAAACCACACACACACATGCACACACGCGCGCACACACACACACACACACACTCCTTTGACATCTTTGGTTTGGAAGATTTTCCTGGGTTTTATTCATGTTTATGAGAGAAAAGTAAGAACCCAATCTTGAAGAAGTACCAACCATTTTCAACTTAAAGTATGGGAAAGCTAGGTGGAACTGAACCGATCCAATGTTCTTTGCAAAGCTGGGTCTTTCTCAGAGGCCATTGCAATGATGGAGCCTCCCTTCCATAGACCTTAAGCTCCGTATGCCCAGGTTACAGAGCAGAAGTAGATTTTTTTAAAGCACATGTTCAATAAGCAGGTAGAGTCGTTTGATTTTGAAATCTCTTGCTGAGTCATTCTCAAATTCTCTTAGCCATCCAAAAAAAAAGTTTGCATAATTAATAATAGTGTTGCCTTAGTGCAGGGCTCAAGAAGAACGTATCCTGCTTAGCACATCTGAAAGCCCAGAAAATGCAAATGTCATCTAGAGGATTCCTGCTCTTCAGCTGCTGACAGTGTCCTCATTCCCTACCCCAAAACCTTAAAAATATCCCTTGTTAATCTAAAGGCCTGCAAACATCTCCTTAGACTATTTTATCATGTGTAAATTTGCAAGAGTTTTTACCTATGGTTTGCCTAAACATCACTTACTGTGCAGAATAAATATGATTTTTTCATTGGTTTTGGGGAAAAAAGTACTGTACAGGGATATCAGCCTCATTATGTATAATGACACCTTTTTTTTTTTTTTAACAGATATTCATTATCTGGTTTTATAATTTTATAAATTTGTAGCCCAGAGAGTTAAAATGATTAACATAATAGAACCTGAAGTCAAAATATAGTAATGTTTCTTTATAGCTAATATACTTGCAGAGAATGCTTACAATACCTAGGCCTAATCCCTGTTTATTTTTAAATATTAAATCTAACTCTAGGTTTGTGATAATAAAATTCATTTTTTTCTTTAAACTAATTTTGTCTCTATAGTTTCTATTATTACAAACCAAAAATAGATTTTTCCCTGTCCATGAAAGACACATAAATTCACAAGAATATGGTTATGAGCAGAGAGTTGACTGCTCTGTCATAGTATAACTGCAGACACACAGTAGGTAAATTCAATCTCCTCAGGGAGACAAAAAGGAGAAATTGATTCCCTCAGTAAGACATGTGCTGATGTTGCCCTGGCTTCTAGCTGGCAAGCTCTCTTGATTGACATTGCCACCTGCAACAGGACCCCATCACTCTCAGCAATGATAGGGAATGAAGCCACCCAAGATGGCCGCAAAAGGCAAGCTTTATTCCTATTGGTATATCACATTGGAAATACCAATTAAAATAACCTCCCCTTGTAGAAAATATCAATTAGACATGTATACTTTCTAATCTAGATTTGTGCAAAGCTAGATGTGATCATTTTGTGTTACAAAACCAAGAAATACATGAAAGAACATATTTCCCTCTTGTCCCTTGTGAAAAAAATCATAAATCAGACATAAACAAAATGTGGGTTTTCCTCTTCCCTCTGGTCTCGCTCCCTCCTCTGAGCTAAAAACTGTTAACTTGTTAACCAAATAGCATCTATATAGATTGACTTCTCAAAACAGCAAGTATTAGCAATTTCATATTAATTTAAATATTTAAAAATCCTTCTTTGTGTTAATGCTACTGTTATTCTGAATGAACCTATATGGAATTCAGTCAAATACTTTTAAGTGAAGAGATGATTAGAGCCTCAATGGACTTTGACTTCCACATTTTCTTTTTTTAATCTTTCAGTCTATAATTTTTATATTGCTATATATATATATATATATGTGTGTGTATAAGAGTGTGTGTGTGTGTGTGTGTGTGTGTGTGTATA